>NC_045732.1:91215776-91334830 GCF_009834535.1 Camelus ferus | reverse complement strand
ATTTGCTGATTTTATTCTGATTGTCCCAGTTTTGCTTGTACTTATTTGTTCATGTGTGTGTATTAAGTTCTATACAATTTTATCATTATGTAGCTTTGTGTGTCCACAGCACAGTCAAGATACAGAACATTTCCACAAAGATCCCTTGTGTTGCTCTTTTATAGCCATACTCACATCCCTCCCATGCCACTCCCCTGCTCCGTCCTTAAGCCCTGGCAACCATTAACCAGTCTTCCATTTCTAAATTTTGTCCTTTCAAAAATGACATATAAAGGGGATTACACAGCATGTAACCTTTTGGGATTAGCTTTTTGCTTGTTTGTTTGTTTTTTTACTCAGCATAATTTTCCAAGTTGTGTTTATCAGTAGTTCATTCCTTTTACTGCTGAGTGATATTCCATGGAGTATTAGTTTGCTAGGGCTGCCATAGCAAAGTACTGCAAATTGTGTGGCTTAAAACAGGAATTTATTGTCTCATAGTTCTAGAGGCTAGAAGTCCAAAATTAAGGTATTGGTAGGGCCATGCTCCCTATGAGACTCTGTCTTGTTAGAACCCTTTGTTGTCTCTTCCTAGCTTCTGGTAGTGGCCATTATCCTTGGCTTGTAGCTGCATCAGTCATATCTCTACCTACATCATCATATGGCCATCTTTTCTGTATCCAAATTTCCCCTTTTTATTTTATTAAGAGGTGGATGGCAAGGGAACTTCAAGGGGAGAGGAGGATTAGAGAGAGGGTTTACATTCTAGATGATGTTACCGACCAGTATGATGCGGACTCCCTGGATCAAGGGGCTTTGAAGGACAAGAGTGTCTTGGGGGTTTTTATCTGATTTATAGTGTAGTTTTGTGGCATATGCAAAGCAGTCAGGCTCTAAATGGCTGAAAATCTGGTTGTATAAAAATTAGAGTTTGGTGCTGGTAGACTTTTGAGTGAATGAGTACTGGCCTGCTTTGAAGAAATAAACAACATAGGGCCAATATACTGAGGCCATCTTTGACTCATTTATACAACACAGGATTGTTGGGTTGTTTGGGAACTCCAAATTTAATATGCTGAGGAAGTACTAAACAGTTTTCAAGAGTATAACATTTTACGTTACCATCAGTGATGTATGAGTGATCCAATTTCTCTGTATTCTTGCCAGCATTTGGTGTTGTCACTATTTTTAATTTCAGCCATTCTGACAGATGTGTAGTAATATTTCATTGTAGTTTTATTTGCATTTCCCTGATGGTTAATGATGTTGACTATCTCTTCATGTACTTATTCACCACCTATGTATCCTCCTCAGTGAAATCTCTGTTCATATTATTTTGCCTATTTCCTGATTTGATCTTTTTAAACTGTTGAATTTTGAGAGTTATTTATATACTCACAATACCTGTCCTTTGCCAGATATATGGGTTGCAAATATTGTCCCCCACCCTGCAGCTTGCTGATTCATCCTCTTTTTTTAAGTGTTTAGTACTATTCCTTTTTTTAAAAAATTTTTATTGAGTTGTTATTTTACAATGTTGTGTCAAATTCCAGTGTAGAGCACAGTTTTTCAGTTATACATGAACATACATATATTCATTGTCACATTTTTTTCTCTGTGAGCTACTGTAAGATCTTGTATATATTTCACTGTTCTATACAGTATAATCTTGTTTATCTATTCTACATTTTGAAATCCCAGTCTGTCCCTTCCCACCCCCTGCCCCCTTGACAACCACAAGTTTGTATTCTATGTCTATGAGTCTGTTTCTGTTTTGTATTTATGTTCCTTTTTTAAAAAAATTTTTTTTTAGATTCCACATATGAGCGATCTCATATGGTATTTTTCTTTCTCTTTCTGGCTTACTTCACTTAGAATGACATTCTCCAGGGACATCCATCTTGCTGCAAATGGCGTTATGTTGTCGGGTTTTATGGCTGAATAGTATTCCATTGTATAAATATACCACCACTTCTTTATCCAGTCGTCTGTTGATGGACATTTGGGCTGTTTCCATGTCTTGGCTATTGTAAATAGTGCTACTATGAACATTGGGGTGCAGGTGTCTTTTTGAAATAGGGTTCCTTCTGGATATATGCCCAGGAGCGGGATTCCTGGGTCATATGATAAGTCTATTCCTAGTCTTTTGAAGAATCTCCATACTGTTTCCACAGTGGCTGCACCAAACTGCATTCCCACCAGAAGTGTAGGAGGGTTCCCTTTTCTCCACAGCCTCTCCAGCATCTGTCATTTATGGACTTTTGAATGATGGCCATTCTGACTGGTGTGAGGTGATACCTCACTGTAGTTTTGATTTGCATTTCTGTGATAATTAGTGATATTGAGTATTTTTTCATGTGCCTATTGATCATTTGTATTTCTTCCTTGGAGAATTACTTGTTTAGGTCTTCTGCCCATTTTTGGATTGGGTTGTTTGTTTTTTTCTTATTAAGTCGTATGAACTGCTTATATATTCTGGAAATCAAGCCTTTGTCAATTTCATTTGCAAAAATATTCTCCCATTCTGTAGGTTGTCATTTTGTTTTACTTACGGTTTCCTTTGCTGTGCAGAAGCTTGTAAGTTTCATTAGGTCCCATTTGTTTATTCTTGCTTTTATTTCTATTTCTTGAGTAGACTGTTCTAGGAGAACATTTTTGAGATGTATGTGAGATAATGTTTTGCCTATATTTTCTTCTAGGAGGTTTATTATATCTTGTTGATTCATCCTCTTAACAGAGTTCTATGCAGAGCAGAAGTTTGTTTTTTTATTTTGATGAAGTCTAATTTTCAGTTTTTCCTTTTATGGACCACATTTTTGGTGTCAAGTTTAATAAATCTTTGCCTAGCCCTAAATGTTGAAGATTTTCTCTTACTTTTTAGAAAAAGTTTTATAGTTTTATGTTTAACATTTCAGTCCATTGTTGAGAAAGCAGTCATTGAACGACCTGTCACCCTCCCCCAGGCTTTCCCACTCAAAACCTCGGACCTAGAACATTTCCTACCCAAAAGATAAGAAGCCTTCACAGCCTGTGCCATTCTTATCACCTTGTGTGGGAATATCTGTCCTTGTTTCAGACTCAATGTGACTCCTTTTTTCTGCTTAAGTGTGTGCGTCACATGGCACCTGGCCAACCCCACTGTTATATCTGTCCCCTGCGGAGACATAAGGGGTGTATGTAGGCCAATTGCCCTGCAATAGTTGCTGGGAGGGATCAACACCCACTGTTGAAGCTTATCTTGCTCTTACTTCTCTAGGTAAGTAAGATACTGTTCCATCCAGTTTTGTGTTTTCCTTGAAGACTCCAATACCAAGATCCTGGTAGTTGATATAGTTATGATCTTTGCTACCTTCTATGAAGTTGAAGTCCTTTCCTGGAATTGGTGTTTCTGCTTGACATGTTCCATTTTGAGTGTGTGTGTGTGACTTTTTATTTTGATAAGGTATGAGGTTTATTGAGCTTTGTTTTTTGTTTTTGTTTTTTGGCCTATGAATGACCAATGGCTCCAACACCAGTTGTTGAAAATTTTATCCTTCCTTCATGAAAAAAAATTTGCAAATTTTGTCAAAAATCAGTTGGGCATATTCATCAATCAGTTGGGGCTACTTCTGAGTTTTCTATTCAGTTCCACCGATCTATGTGTCTATCCCTCTGCCAATGCCACACAGTCTTGATTGCTGTAGCTATAATGTTGAGTAGAGTAATTCTTCCCACTTTGTTTTTCTTTGTCAAGATTGTTTTACCTATTCTAGGGCTTATACCTTTCTGTATAAATTTTAGAATAAGCTTTCTTAAGTCTACATAAAACCTTGCAGGGATTTTTATAAAAATTGTATTAAATCTATAAATCATTTGGTGTAGAACTGACATTTTTACTGTAATGAACCTTCTAATCCATGAGCACAGTATGTCTCTCCATTTATTTAGGTCTTTTAAATTTTTGTTTCATTAGCATTCTGTTATTTTCAACATACAGATCCTGTACAAATTTTGTTAAGGTGCATACAAAAGTATTTCATTTCCTTGGAATAACTGCCAATGGTTTTGTGTTTTTATTTTCAGTTTCTGCATGTTCATTGTCAGTATATAAAAGTGCAATTGATTTTTGTGTGTTGGTCTTGTATCCTGTGACTTTGCTGAACTACCTATTAGTTCTAGGAGTTTTAAAAATAGATTCTCTTGGATTTCCTACTTAGACCATCATGTCATCTGCAAATAAGGATGGTTTTATTTATTCCTTTCTATTCCGTGGGCCTTTTATTTCTTTTGCCTGCATTAATGGCAGTAGCTACAACTTCCAGTATTATGTTGGATAAGAGTGGTGAGAGTACAAATCCTTGCCCTGTTCTTGACCTTAGGGGGAGGCATTCAGTTTTTCATCATTAAGTATAGTTAGCTGTATGTTTTTTGTAAGTGGCCTTTAGCACATGCTCATATCATATTAAGAGACATTCTGTGTTCATGTATTAGAAGACTACAGTTAGAAGAGTAAACATATTGAACATGTCGATTCTCCCCCAAATGATCTATAGGTTAATTCCTCTCTATTTTTATTTTTCTAAGAGTTTTTACTATGAATGGTTGTAGGAGTTTGTCAAATGCCTTTTATGCGTTAACTTATATAATCATATGCTTTTTCTTCTTTAGCTTATTGACATGGTGAGTTATATTATTGATTTTCAAATATTGAATTAGCCTTGCATACCTGAAATAAATCCTACTTGTTATTGGTGTATAATCCTTTTATTACATTTCTAGATTAATTTTGATAATATTCTGTTCAGTATTTTTATATCTAAGTTCATCAGATATATTGTTCTTTAGTTTTTGTTTTCTTATCTTTCTTTCTTTCTTTCTTTCTTTTTTTTTTTTTTTGGTACTATCTTTGCCTGGTTTTTAGTATCAGGGTAATACTGACTTCCTAAAATGAGTTGGGAAGGATTCCTCCTTTTTCTATTTTTGGAAGAGATTGTGTAAAATCTGTGTTAATTCTTTAAATGTTTAGTAGGACATTTTTTCTAAGGGGGGTTTAATTATGAATTCAATTTCTTTGATCATTATAGGTATATTTGGATTGCCTATTTCAACTTGGTTGAATTTTGATAGTTTGTGTTTTTGAGGAGTTGATCCATTTTACTTAAGTTGTCAAATTTATATGTATAGAGTTCTTTGTAGTATTCCCTTATTCTCTTTTGATGTTTGCAGGGACTGTAATGATATTCCTTGTTTTATTCCTGATATTGGTAATTTGTCCTTCTCTTTTTTTCTTTGTCAGTCCTGTTCATGATCTGTTGATTATATTGGACTTTTCAAAGAAATCACTTTTTGTTTTAGTGATTTTCTCTATTGTTTTCTTATTTTCAATTTCATTAATTTCTCTTCTTGTATTTATTATTTACTTTCTTCTCCTTGCTTTGTACTCATTTAATTTTTCTAGATTCTTGAGGTAGGAAGTTAGACTATTGATTTGAGAAATTTCCTTATTTCTAATGTAAGCTGTTAGTGTTAGACATTTCTTTCTCAGCACTTCTTTAGCTGCTTACCACAAATTTTTATTTGTAGTATTTTCATTTCCATTCAGTTAAAGGTATTTTTTGACTTCCCTTTAGATTTCCTCTTTGACTCATGGATTATTTAGAAGAGTGTTGTTTAGTTTCCAAATGTTTAAGTATTTACTTGTTATCTCTTTGTTATTGATTTCTGGATTGATTCCATTGTGGTTAGTGAACACTGCTCTGTATGATTTCAATTCTCTTAAATTTTTTGAGGCTTGTTTTATATACCAAAATATGGTCTATCTTGGCAAATGTTCTGTAGTCTCTTAAAAATAATGTGTATTCTGCTGTTGTTAGGTGAAGTGTTCTATATATGTCAATTAGAGCCTGTTCATTGATTGTGTTTTTCAGATCTTTATTATCCTTGATGATTTAATGTCCAATAATTGTACCAGTTGTAGCAGAGTGTTGAAGTCCTCAACTCTAATTAAGCATTTTTCTATTTCTTCTTTCAGCTCTGTCCATTTTTAATTCATTTATTTTGAGGTTCTGTATTTTGGTGCAAATAGGATGATGCTTTTAAATCTTAACTTAGATCATGTTTCTTTTTTTAACATTTTTTATTGAGTTATATAGATCATGTTTCTTTTCTGCTGCAAAACTTCATGGTGTTTCCCTATTTCGTTTGGAACTATGAAGTCCTTATAATAGTCTATAGGGTTCTATAAGATGTCTATAAGATGCCACTCCTGGTTATCTCCCTAACTTCATTTCCCACTCTTCTCCCCCTCACTACCTCTGTTGCAGCCATACTGGCCTCCTTGATCTTCCATGAGAAGACCACGCACTCTGCCTCTTTAAGGCCTTTACCCTAACTCTTCACTCTGCTAAGAATGCTCCATCAGTTTGGGGTACAGTTATTGCAAAGATTGTTAGCTTTAAACATCAGAGAAGCAAAGGCCTTAAGAAAGTAAATGCCAATGACAAACAGTATATTATTAGTAGAGCCAGAGTGTTATAGAGAAAGTGAGCCTGAAGAAGAGCAGTGAGAGAAGGTGAGATAAACAGCAGCAGCTCTGGTTTTACATATAGGAAGAACTGAAACCCCAAATTCCCTCATTTAAAAAAACTTACCCCCAACAGCCTAGCACTGGGTCTGAAATTTAAGCAGAATACTGCTTGGGGATAAGTATATAATGGCTCTGAGGAATCTGGCAGTATAAAACTTTGTATAATTTAGATTTAATCCAGAGCTTTAAAAAATTTATTTGTCAAGAGTATATTTCCCTCCCCTAATGCCTATCTCACAAAATCCATTTTGAGAAACACTGAGTTAAAGTTTTGTGTTTCTAGAAAACTCCTGCTAAAAGACTAATGCTACTGGAAAGGCCAACCTAGTTGTAAGTCTTTAATACTCTGTGATGATTATTTTATCCAATTAGCCTAGGGATTGGCAAACTATGGCAAAGGCCTCAGCCCTCCACTTGATTTTGTAAATAACATTTTATCGGAACATATCCACATCCATTTGTCCATGGCTGATTTTTCATTACAGTGGTAGAATTGAGTAGTTGTGACAGAGATGTATGGTCAGCAAAGCCCAAAATATTTACTATCTGACTTTTTACAGAGAGAGTTTGCTGAGCCCTGGATTTACCCAATAGCAAGGCCCTGAGATTTACTTATTACTGCTGAACAGATGATACCATAAGTTAGTGGCTGACCATAACAATTTATTATTATCTCTCATGGTTCTGGGGATTTAATGGGCTCAGCTGGGAAGTTCTCGTTTGGTGTCTGTCATGCAGTTACAATCAAATGGTAACTGGGGCTTCAGTCACCTGAAGTCTCAACTGGGCTGAACATCCAAGATGGCTCACTCACGTGACTGGCAATTAATGCTGGATTTCAGCTGGGAGCTTAGCAAGCCTGTTGACTAGAGCACCTACATGTGGCCTTTCTCTTTGGGGTAGATTTCTCATAGCATGGCAGCTAGGTTACCAGAGGGTCATTTCAAGCATAGGAAGTCGATACTGCCTGTTCTCTTAAAGGCTAGACTTGGCATAATGGCACTTTCATTTATTCAGTTGGCCAAAACAATCATAAGCCAGCCCAGATTTAAGAGGAATAAACTCTACCTCTGCACAAGGGAAGAGAAATAGTGTACATGGAAGGACAAAATTAATGCTGATTATGTTGAAGACAAACTACCACCATGGGGAGGTGGTATGAAGTGCTTAGAGAGTAAGGTGTAGAAGGTTTTCTCTGGAAAGAACCTTCAGGGTGACTGAAGCGAACTCTGCTTTCACCTGTGCTTATTTTTTTAATTTGCTTTCTTTTTTTACTGAAGTATAGTCAGTTTACAATGTTGTGTCACTTTTTGGTGTACAACATAATGCTTCAGTCATATATATACATACATATATTCGTTTTCATATTCTTTTTCATATTAGGTTGCTATAAGATACTGAATATAATTCCCTGTGCTATACAGTAGAAACTTGTTGTTTATCTATTTTATATATAGTAGTTAGTATCTGCAAATCTCCAACTCCCAATTTATCCCTTCCCACTCCCTTTCTCTCCTGGTAACCATAAGTTTGCTTTCTATGTCTGTGAGTCTGTTTCTGTTTTGTAAATAAGTTCATTTGTGTCTTTTTTTTTGAGATCCCACATATAGGTGATATCATATGGTATGTTTTTCTCTTTCTGGCTTACTTCATTTAGAATGACAATCTCCAGGTCCATCCATGTTGCTGGAAATGGCATTATTTTATTCTTTTTTATGGCTAAGTAGTATTCCATTGTATATATGTACCACATCTTCCATATCTATTCATCTGTCAAGGGACATTTAGGTTGTTTCCATGTCTTGCTATTGTAAATAGTGCTGCTGTGAATATTGGTGTGCAAGTGTCTTTTTGAATTATAGTTTTTGTCAGGGTATATGCCTAGGAGTGGGATAGCTGGATCATATGGTAAGTCTATTTTTAGTTTTTTAGGGAACCTTTATACATACTGTCCTCCAAAGTGACAGCACCAATTTATATTCCCACCAAGAGTGTAGGAGAGCTCCTTTTTCTCCACACCCTCTCAAGCATTTGTAGACTTTTTAATGATGGCCATTCTGACTGGTGTGAGGTGATACCTCATTGTAGTTTTGATTTGCATTTCTCTAATAATTAGAAATGCTGAGCATATTTTCACATGTCTGCCATCTGTCTGTCTTCTTTGGAGAGATGTCTATTTAGGTCTTCTCCCATTTTTTGGTTGGGTTGCTTATTTTTTTGATATTAAGCTGTATGAGCTATTTGTATATTTTGGGAATTAGTCCCTTGTTGGTCACATCATTTGCAAATATTTTATCCCGTTGTGTAGGTTGTCTTTTCATTTTGTTGATGTTGTCCTTAGCTATGCAGAAGTTTTTAAGTTTAATTAGGTCCCATTTGTTTATTTTTGCTTTTATTTCCATTACTGTAGGAACTTGTTTGAAAAAAAATTATTGCTGTGATTTGTGTCAGAGTGTTCTGTTTTCCTCTAGGACTTTTATAGTATCAGGTCTTACATTTAGGTCTGTAATCCATTTTGAGTTTATTTCGTATATTCACCTGTGCTTATTTTATACATAATTATATTAAAACTCAGAGCATTAGAAAAAGCTACTGAAGGTTGGTGTCTGCCTCACAGTGTTTACAAGGACTGTAGCTAGCTTGCTGGAGGTATGTTACTAACCCCAAAGGAGACGGGAGTAGGGCTAAGGGGTTGGTGTGAGGAAGCTGATGGAGCCTGAGTCCCTGAGTGAGGCTCCCTTCTTTCCCTAAGTCTTTCCTTACTCTCAGGGGCTCACTCAGTTGCCTCAGCTACTATATAGATATCTAGGCCTTACAGACATATCAGATCCCTACCACTATGCTTTGTAGGCTTCTGAAGCTTTTTTTGAATCTGGACTCTGTATCCAAATGAACTCTGAACACCTTGAGGACAGGGACCACATTTTCACTTTCTTTCCCTCCTTCTG
The DNA here is from genome assembly GCF_009834535.1 of Camelus ferus. NCBI lineage: Eukaryota > Metazoa > Chordata > Mammalia > Artiodactyla > Camelidae > Camelus > Camelus ferus. Next base: position 91,325,338 of record NC_045732.1, on the reverse strand, counting down.
GCCCTGAAATACCTCATACTGGTACCATATACATGGCAGACAACAGAAACTGTAACACTATTCAAATCCCAGTTCATTTTCCAGCACAGTCTATGCAGGTGGAATTCTGTGGTCTCATCCCCGCACACTATGCCAGCCTCATCTTTGTCCTTCAGCCACTCTCAGTGATGTTATACCAAGCACCCCCCGCTTCTCCCTCCCTCTCTCCTGGATAAATGCGTATGTTGTTCTCAATGTTTGGAACATTCTTCCTTCTCACTCACCTTCTTTCACTGGTCTACCTCTTTGGTATTTTTCAGAGCTCAGCTTGAGTGTTAATTCTTCAAAGAGATCCTCCCTGATCTTTTAGGTACTCCTCTTTTGTGTTTTCACAGCATCTTGTATTTCCCTCTTAATAGTTATTTCTCCATTCTCTTCTAATATAATTACTTACTTGTCTGTCTCCTTGGCTTGACTACAGTGCTTGAGGGTGCAGGCTGTGTCTGTCTTCAACTTTGTCTCACCATAGACTTGCCAGAAGTCTGACACAACAAATGGATGCACTCTCCCTTCAGTGATATTCACTTTCTTCCTGCTCTCCTATATAAGTCTGCTGGAACAGGAGTTGGGAGAATGGATAAGGAGCATATGTCCAAAATATCATATGAGCCACTTGCAGCCCCTCTGAACAATTCTTTAGAGCTCTTGCTTGTCTTGTCCCAGAACTCTGTTTGCAAGAACCAAAAGGCTTCTTTGTAAGGCTCCATGCATATGCTTCTCTACTTTCCAGCCTCCCACCACCAACTCAGTGAGCCCTGCATGTCAAGCACCTCCTTGCTTCAATACCCCTAAACACAACAGAACCATGGCATAACACTGGGAAATATTTGTTAACTCCTGAGCTTGGAAAGTTTGATCTAGGCTTTTTGACAAGAAGCAGGGGGTGGCTCTGGGGTGCCAATCAATTGTAAGAAGACAGCTAATGTGCTTGTGAAATGACTGGCCCCCTAGGATCATTTGTCAAGCAGGATGAATATGGTTAAATATAACTTGCCAGACTACAAGCAGCCTTCAGACGGCAGAAAGGATCCAGTAGGACATTGCACATCACGGAGTAACCCCAGGGTAGTGAACGTCAACTGTCCTGCTCAATTAATCCTTGGAAACACAGTCAGAATTAATGGGGAACTTGTTGAAAGTTGATCGACACCTTCTGAAAGGTGAAATCCTTTTTTGTTCCCATTAAGTGTTGTTAAGGCCATTAGCAGAAATTGGAGTAGAGAAATATGACCTTTCATGTGGTAGATTCAGAGGCTGAGAAGATGGACAAGATGGAAATGTACTGGCAGCTTATAATAAGCACCTGGGTGGGCAGTGATAACTAGAGATTGAAAATTGACAAATGGGTCAAACTGGCAGAGACCAAGACAGAGAGGGATGGAGTGCAGTTTGCATGCAGAGGAATAAGCATCAATAATCCAGCAATGTCGCCCACACTGAGGGCCACATACGAATTACTCAGAAAGTGGCTAGAATTTGCTAAATGGAAAAGTGGGGAGATTTTGTTACAAGATGAAGAGCTAACTTTCCAGCTGTTGAGAAGAGTAAATTATTTAGTCTTTTCTGGGAAGTTAGGGTACTAAAGAGAAATTCTCTAGACTAGAAGTCAGGAGGTCTCTGTCATCTCTTTATTCAGTTTCAAAGTGGCTGAATGACTCCAACCCTCCTCATCCTGCAGTTGGTTGTATCCTTCCAAGTGATGAATGTGAAATTTCTTTGAAAGATATCAAGCTATACAAATGTAAGGAATTATCATCATGATCATCCAGCTGAATCAAGTGCAAAGAATATTGCTATAAGGAACTATGTGAGATTTTAATTATTTCCTCTGATGGAGGTGAACATGTTTACAGATAATCTTGAATAGCAGTAGTGCCCAGATGATTTATCTTGGGCTTTAGAGAGAAATACACCATGATATTTAATTAATTAATTAATTAATTAATTAATTAATTAATTTAGGATGGAGGTCCTGGGGTTTTAACCAGGACCTCATACATGCTAAGCATGCATTCTACCACCGAGCTATTTCTTTCCCCACCACATTATTATTTGAATGCGAACTCTGTATTGGGTACTGTGCTAAGCGTTTTACTGTATCTTCTCATTTAATTCTCAAAACCACCCTGTGGCTTTAGATACTATTATTATCTTCATATTATAGGTAAGGAAACTTAGACTAAAGGAGATTAGTAATTTGTCCAAGATCATATTACTAGTAAAAGACAAAGTCTAACTTTAAACGCAGGTATTATCTCCAAAGCACGTGCAAGTATCCACTATACAATACTGCTGTATACATATATGAATGAACTTGAGGCTCTGGGAAGGAAAGAAATGTGGCCTGCCCAAGGCCATCCAATTGGTTAGTCGACCTACATACTATTTGTTCTTGGAGTGAATCCAGCAGGTTCACAGCAAGTGAAGACTACAACAAAGTCTCAATTTATTGCTGTAGCTCAGGTATTACATAAACAATACTTGCAACTTAATAAAAATAAAAATAACCCAACTAAAAATTGAGCAAATGATCTGAATATATAAGACTTCAAAGAGGATATACAAGCGACCAATAAGTTCATGAAAAAATGCTCAACATCATTAGCCATCAGGGAAATGCAAATCAAAACAACACTGAGATACCACTTCACACCTATAATCAAAAAGACAGACAATAACAAGTGTTGTTGAGGATGTGGAGAAAGTGGAACCCTCATACACTGCTGGTGGGAATGGAAAGTGGTGATGCTTCTTTGGAAGTTCCTCAAAATGTTAAACATGGTAGTACTATATAACCCAGTAATTCCATGAGCGTTTACCCAAGAGAATTGAAAACATATGTTTACAAAAAGCTTGTACTCAAAAGTTCATAATAGCTTTTTCATAAAAGCCAAAATGTGGAAACAGCTCAATTGTCCATCAACTGATCAATGAATAAACAAAATCTGAAATAATCCACACAGTGAAATGTTACTCAGCTGTGGAAAAGAATAAAGTACTGATACATACTACAACATGGATGAACATTGCAAACATTATGCTAAGTGAAACAAATCAGACACAAAAGACCACATTTTGTATGATTCCATTTACATGAAATGTCCAGAATAGGCAAATCTGTAGAGATAGCAAATAGTTTAGTTAATGGTTGCCAAGACCTAGGTGGAGGGGGCAATGGGAATAAATGCTAATAGGTATGGAGTTTCTTTAAGGGTTGATGAAATATTCTAAAATTGATTGTTGGTGATGGTTTCTGTGAATACACTAAAAACCATCAAATTTTATAGTTTAATATGGGAACTACATAGTATGTGAACTATGTCTCAATAAAGCTGTTAGAAAAAGAACCAGCCCAAATATCCTCTCCTTTGTGAAGCATTTCCTGGTCTCCCACACAGGGTAGCCTCTGATTCCTCTGAGTTCTTCTAGCACCTTGTACACACCTCTGCCATAGCACTTACATCCCTGTATGGAAATGTCTGCTTGCCCCACTCTAGGAGCTCCCTAAGATCAGGGAACTTGTTTTATTTATTTCCTACCTCTTAAAAGTTCTCTGCTCCTTGCCTCATTCCCTATCTCTTTTCCTCCCTTCCCTTCCTTCCTTCCTCATCCCAAATTTTTACTTGGCACCGACTGTGTACAAAGGCATTATGCTAGGTATTTGGGGATGCAGTGATGAGTAAAGCATGGTCTTGCTGTAGTGTGTTTACAACCTACTAAAGAAGACAGACATTAAACATGGATGATAAGTGTTAGGGAGTAAAAGCACTTAACTGGGAGGTCTGACATAATCTGAGGGGTGAGGAAAGAAATTGCTGATGATGTGTTATTTTATCTGAAACTTGAATGACTATTAAAAATTAGTTGTGGGTGTAAGGAAACAGCTTAATGAATGTCTTGAGATGGGAAAAAGCTTGACATCTTGGAAGAAGTGAAGGAAGGGCAATCTGTCTGAAACATTAGGAGTGAAGGTTCCAGGAAAGTGAGATGGACTTAACTGAGATGAAACTTGAGAGACAGCTTTGTTGACCAGGTTAAGGAATTTGCACTTTGTTCCATAGGAGATTATAAGTGTGTGTTTGTTGGTGGGGAGGTGACATGATATATATTTTTTTAAGTTCATTGCGATTGTTCACTGGAGAATGTATTGAAGGGAGTGTGAGCCAGAGTATTACTGTCTTCCAGTAATGGAAGTCATTAGCATGTAAGTAGTCATAGAAGCCATGGAGCTAGCTTGTTCTTCTTATATCCTCCCCAGTACCTGGAGTGGGGTTTGACACAAAGTATCTGTTGAACGTTAAAAGTAAGAAGTTGTCAACCATAGACCCTTCCAAAAAGGATAAGTGAGACCAATATCCTCAGGTTCTTCCTTCTCTCAAACCAAGGCACACATAGGAGTCCCAGGGATGTGTGCACAGTAGGTATGCATTAAAAGCTAATCTGATGGTGTTCGGAAAACTGGACAGCAGCATGTAAATCAGTGAAGCTAGAACACTCCCTTACATCATACACAAAGATAAACTCAAAATGTATCAAAGACTTAAACATAAGACAGGATACAATAAACCTCCTAGAAGAAAATATAGGCAAAACATTATCTCACATACATCTCAAAAATGTTCTCTTAGGGCAGTCTACACAAGCAATAGAAATAAAAGCAAGAATAAACAAATGGGATCTAATGAAACTTACAAGCTTCTGCACAGCAAAGGAAACTGTAAGTAAAACAAAACGACAACCTATGGAATGGGAGAAAATTTTTGCAAATGAAATCGACAAAGGCTTGATTTCTAGAATATATAAGCAGTTCATACGACTTAATAAGAAAAAAACAAACAACCCAATCCAAAAATGGGCAGAACACCTAAACAAGCAATTCTCCAAGGAAGACATATAAATGATCAATAGGCACATGAAAAAATGCTCAATATCACTAATTATCAGAGAAATGCAAATCAAAACTACAATGAGGTATCACCTCACACCAGTCAGAATGGCCGTCATTCAAAAATCCACAAATGACAAATGCTGGAGAGGCTGTGGAGAAAGGGGAACCCTCCTACACTGCTGGTGGGAATGCAGTTTGGTACAGCCACTATGGAAAACAGTGTGAAGATTCCTCAAAAGACTAGGAAGAGACTTACCATATGACCCAGGAATCCCACTCCTGGGCTTGTATCCAGAAGGAAATCTACTTCAGGATGACACCTGCACCCCAATGTTCATAGCAGCACTATTTACAATAGCCAAAACATGGAAACAGCCTAAATGTCCATCAACAGGTGACTGGATAAAGAAGAAGTGGTATATTTATACAATGGAATACTACTCAGCCATAAAAACCGACAACATAATGCCATTTGCAGCAACGTGGATGCTCCTGGAGAATGTCATTCTAAGTGATGTAAGCCAGAAAGAGAAAGAAAAATACCATATGAGATCGCTCATATGTGGAATCTAAAAAACAAAAACAAAAAGAAACAAACAAAAACAAAGCATAAATACAGGACAGAAATAGACTCACAGACAGAGAATACAGACTTGTGGTTACCAGGGGGGTGGAGGGTGGGAAGGGATAGACTGGGATTTCAAAATTGTAGAATAGATAAACAAGATTACACTGTATATCACAGGGAAATATACACAAAATGTTATGATAACTCACAGAGAAAAAAATGTGACAATGAGTGTGTATATGTCGATGAATGACTGAAAAATTGTGCTGAACACTGGAATTTGACACAACATTGTAAAATGATTATAAATCAATAAAAAATGTTAAAAAAACTACAATGTGGTATCACCTCACACCAGTCAGAATGGCCATCATTCAAAAGTCCATAAATGACAGATGCTGGAGAGGCTGTGGAGAAAAGGGAACCCTCCTACACTTCTGGTGGGAATGCAGTTTGGTGCAGCCACTGTGGAAACAGTATGGAGATTCTTCAAAAGACTAGGAATAGACTTACCATATGACCCAGGAATCCCGCTCCTGGGCATATATCCAGAAGGAACCCTACTTCAAAAAGACACCTGCACCCCAATGTTCATAGCAGCACTATTTACAATAGCCAAGACATGGAAACAGCCTAAATGTCCATCAACAGGTGACTGGATAAAGAAGAAGTGGTATATTTATACAATGGAATACTAGTCAGCCATAATAACCGACAACATAACGCCATTTGCAGCAACATGGATGCTCCTGGAGAATGTCATTCTAAGTGACGTAAGCCAGAAGGAGAAAGAAAAATACCATATGAAATCTCTCATATGTGGAATCTAAAAAACAAAACAAAACAAAACAAAACATAAATACAAAACAGAAACAGACTCATAGACATAGAATACAAACTTGTGGTTGCCAAGGGGGCAGAGGGTGGAAAGGGACAAACTGGGATTTCAAAATGTAGAATAGATAAACAAGATTATACTGTATAGCACAGTGAAATATATACAAGATCTTATGGTAGCCCACAGAGAAAAAAATGTGACAATGAATATATGTATGTTCATGTATAACTGAAAAATTGTGCTCTACACTGGAATTTGACACAACATTGTAAAATGACTATGACTCAATAAAAATGTTAAAAAAAAAGAAGAAAAGGAGGAAGAATACAAACAAAAACAGCAATAAGAAATTGTCAGAACTAAGATTTTTCCTTATATTATGTGTTCTTCATCAGCAAAATTACAAAGTAAAATCTGACAAGGTCAGCTGAAAATTTTTTGAAAATTATTTGTAATATGAATTTCTGTCCACTGCTGTTAACAAGCAACCTTGCTCTGAAAATTTATTGTGGCTTGTAATATTAACTAATAATTGTATACAAATAAAAAAAAGCGAATCTGTTAAGAAAAGCTGTTTATCGAGTGCATACTATGCATCAGGCACTCAACCATTTACATGTCTTCATTTTCTTAATAACTCTATGAGGTAAGCATTATCATCCTTTCCATTGTACAAAAGGGGACCCTGAGGCACAGAGAAGTTACACAGTACCTGATGGAGGTAGGATTTGAACCACAACATTCTGAGGGCAGAGCCTGCTCTCTTAAACACTGAGGTATATTCTCACTCTAACTAGTATTTGAAGCCTAAGTGACTGGCTTGTTCATTGATCAGAATAGGCTGGTGTAAGTTGTTGAAAATTCCATTTCATACATCTTTTCTCATCACAGCACCTTCACCCCAATTCTCCTGATATTTCTCTGCCTGCCTCCCAAACCAGCCTCCAGTCACCTCCTTATCCTGTGGCCCAGCCCTCAGTGCCTTGCTCCTGGCTTTTGCTCACCACTCACCAGTTGAACCCCTATACCCAGCATGGTAGCATTGAGTTGGACGGAGTACTGCTGTGGTACTCCTCTCAAGAAATATATGTGCATGTTTTCAGGCATCTTGGAGTCTCAAGGCCTTAACCAAAAGACTGACTCTAAGGAGCTTTTGAATCTTTGTGATTGGTTATGAAAACAAGAGATTTTATTTGGTTGGGGAGGGAGGAAGCAGCAAGGAGAGAGATTAAATCGCCACATATCCAGCTGTTCAGTCACAGGCGACTTGACTTCAAGAACCGGAGCTCCTCAACAATAAGCTACATGGCCCCCTGGAGAGGCACTTTCTGCTCTGCCACCCGACTGAGCTAGCCTCTTTCCCACCTCACACTACCGGGCAACACCTATATTATTCTGTTCAGTGACGTACTTCTATATTGTTTGAATGTGTTGTGAGGATGAGGACACAGAATATGTGACAAGATCTTTGCAGGCATTCTTAGCCTTTTGTGGGTAATGGACACCCTTGAGAATCTGAAAGTTATGCATGCCCACACAGGCACGAATTAATATGCATGCTCCTGTGCACACACACAGTTTTGCTTATGATTTCAGCTTCGGATCAGTGATTCCAAAGGTTCTCAACGAGAAGGTATCATACCCTAAGTAGTATTTCAGAGTTAGTGGGGTCTTTTATTGACATATAGCAGGTAGAATCCAGGAATACAATTGTAGGACAGTCCTCATGGTGAAAAATGTTCCTGTGTGTCACTAGACTGTCAAATGTCCTGCTGGACATTTATGTAGGTGAAAAACTTGTTTATAAATTATGAGAAATTAGAATAAAAATCTGTTTTACATAACATAAGGTGTGTTGGTAGGCACTGAATTTTTCAGGAACTTAACAGCAGTGTAAATTGAGAGGGAATTGTGTCTTATTTTCTTAGGGACTATACAAGTTTTGCTTCATTTTGAAAAATTATGTTAGCAACATCAATAACATTCAGACTATTCATCACTGATACAGCATTCCTGTATCAGTATGCATTTGTAATTGGTGTTTTCTTGGTGATTTCATACTGACCACTTCATCTTATGTGTTCCACTGTTGTCAATGCCTGAGATTTACATATTGATTTATATGTTACATAAATATGTAAATAATCATAAATTATTTTCCTTTTGTTTTTTCGCATAATGTAGCATTATACTGATATTTTTGAAGTTATGTGTGTAGGTGGGTTTTATTATCTGTGAGTTTCATCTCAGGATAATAATGGAAATGTCACAAAGTATATTAAAAAAAAGAGAATGAGTTTCATGACATTGAGAACCACTTAACTAGAATAAGAACTACAGTCTGAAGGAAATTCAATCTAGTAGGCAAAGTATTAATGGCTTCCATTTATTAAATACCTACTGTGTGCCAGTTATAGGCTAAAGGAATTTTTCCATGAACTCATTTATTCCTCACAAGCCATGACCCATTTCTTAAACTACAAGGCAGAAAATGAGGAGCATCAGAAGAGACACAAGAAAGAGGTAACTGAACATGTAGAATCCCAGGCTGGAGGTGCGTGGTCCAGCTCAGGTCTGCCACCCCTTCACTGCTCTCTAGAGTGATTGCACTGTGAGCTGTGACTGAGCCCACAGAGGACTCCCACTCACTCCCAAATGATGGACTGTTCTTGGACCCTCTGTGTGTGAGTGTCGATGGAGGCAGGGCTCAGTGAGCTGGGGAAATCTCTGTGAGCTAATGAGGCCTGATTCCTGCATACGTATCTTTCTTCTCCTAGCACTATGACTCTGGTAGTATATTAAAATATGTTTTCCAAGAATCAGTCATTCCTTCATAATTTTTGCCATAATTTTGCCACTGGGAAAAAATCTCTGAGTCACAGCTCCAGAGCTGGGTGCAGGGATGGTGGACCAGCTTTACAACCAGGCTACTTGGCAGGGGCAGCAGCCTCTGGTCTTCTCTCTTTGCCTCTCCCAGTATGGGACCCCTACCCTATGAGGCAGTGGGATCGAGGGCAACTGGGGCCCCAGTATTCTTATCCAGCAATACCTGGGGTAGAACCTCTGTCCTGTGACTGGGGACTGGGTGGAGGAAAGGATCCTTCACCATTCTTCTTGGCCATACTCACCAGGAATTTAGCCTCTGCAACTCTTAGTTGGGGAAGGGTAATGATAAATACTGGAGTCCTTCCCCTCCTGGTGAGATGCTGAGTCTCTTGACTAGGAGCTGAAAGGAGAAGGACCCCCTGTCAGGCTCAGCTAGGGAGAGGGTACAGAGGGAGTAGGTTATGGCTTAAGTGCCACAGACTTTCACTATTCTTACCAAGATTTAAATTTTCTTAAATAAATATTTTTTTACTTGCTATATTGCCTTAGGACAATTTTGAGAGATTTTAAATGGTTGCTTTTCAAAAAATAACTTTACGAGTTATGCTTGTTTTACTGGGATGTGAATGTCCTCATTATCATACACTTGTTTTTGATGCCTGCTTTTCTCTATAACGTGAGGGGATTCTAAATTCCCAAGAAAACACCTTTCGTGGTTGTCAATGCTACATTGTGCCCTAATATCATCCCTGGACTATGTGCCCAAATAGATATTAAATTCTTAGAGGAGAAGGGCTGGATTTAACACAGCCATGACACCCTGCATAATATATGCGCCCAAGGAAATCATTCAAGGAATGCATGCACAAATAAATAGCTATATCTTCTGCTTGAAAATGGCCTCCAAAGTGGAGCATGACTCCCACTTCTTAAGTCTGGGCTTCGCAGAGTGACTATTTTCTAAAGAGTAGAGTATGGACAGAGGGGAAAAGAATAACTTTACAATGGAGAAACTTGACAAGCAGTATCTGAAGCCCATTGATCAAGGTCAACATCAGTAGTGATAAGGTATGTTAATAGTGTATATTCTTGATACGATGTGGTAAGTATGGCACTTGACCTCTGACTTGGCCTCTGACACATTACCACAGTCTAATCATGAGAAAAACATCAGCCAAATCCCAATTGTGGGACATTCTACAAAATACCTAATTTTCAAGATCATCAAAACAAGGAAAATCTGATAAACCATTACAACAAAGAAGAACCTAAGGAGATATTATGAGTAAACGTAGTATGGTATCCTGGATGGGATCCTGGAACAGAAAAAGGACATTAGGTAAAAACTAAGGAAATATTAATAAAGCATGGACTTTAGTTAATTGCAGTGTATCAGTATTGGTTCATTAATTGCAACAAATGTGCCATACTAACATAAGGGAAAGTGGGTGTTGATACATGGAAACTTTCTGCATTGTCTTCCTAGTTTTTACCTAAAACCTAAATTCATTCTAGTATCAAACAGATTTATTAAAAAACAAACAAACAAACAAACCTCTTCTACAAAGAGGCAGACCTTGAGCTAGGCAGAAAGAAACTCTCTTTCTTGGGGTTCCTAGTGAGGTGAGGTCCACGAAGATGCAGGAAAAAAGCTAGATAGGGCAGAATCAGAACTCTATTGTTTTGGCCCAATAGCTTTTGTCCGATGAATCTCTCCTAGAGTGAAAGCCAGATGAGTGCACAAAGATGTCCGTGCAAGGATGGTTATGGCAGGATGATCTTTAAGAGTAAAACACTGCAACATCCTAGATGTCCACACTGGGGCGGTATCCCACTATGCTTGTTCCTTAGAGCATTGGTCCAGTGAGATGTTCCACATATAAAGGGATCTGTGAACAAAAAGGAAATGCTACGTATATATTCCCTTGGAGAGTCCAATATATATTGATGTAAAAAGGCTCTGAAATCAGTCTTGCTGAAAAAAAACTTGTAAATTTCTGTTTGAACCAGAGTTTGAAAACTCATTTGACCATGGATCACTTTTTAAAAAACAGTTATTTTTATGCAAATGCTACTAAAATCTTTACACTTTGGGAACTGCTGCACTGGGGGCTGGACTGTATAAATTTTGGTGTGTATTTTTATTGGAATGTTATGCAGAAATTAGTGAAATCATGTTTTTGGGGAATATTTAATGAATTGGGAAAATATTCACAATGTTAGAGTGAAAACAAGGTACACATTTGTATATATAATATAATCTTAATAGTTTAAGTTTTTTTCTATGCACGGGAAAGGATAATAGAAAAACTACAAAGTTAATAATGATTTTCTCTGGCTTGTGGATTTACAGGTGATTTTAAATTTCTGCTTTATAATCATAATTTCTTCTAATGGTTTACAAAATAAATATATTATTTAACTAACTCCAAAAGAATACATGTCATAAACCAATATTTTGTAAGCCAAATTGTTTGTCCTTCTCATGCACTCTAAACTTATTTGCCTTTTGTTATAAATGTTTATTAAAATGTTTTTGAAAATACCAGATTATTTAAACTCTGAGAAGGGAATGACAGGATGTCCCAGATGGGCTTGATTGAATTAGTGGAGCATTATAAAAGCAGAGCCTGAACAAACTAGCAATCCAGGCTGCTAGAATGATGCTTTCTCTTTGGTTAATGCTGGACTCTGCAAATAAATGCTTTTCCTTTAGTTGCCTTGCAAAGGTAATGAACATATAGTTAATTCGCTATGTCAAGTTGACCTCCAGAGGATAGATACTTCATCTGCCTGCTTGTGTGCAAGACCAGGTTCCAGTTTCCTCCTGTCAGACTCCCACGTCCTACCTACTAATGCAAAAATTCCTCCTTCTCAGAAGACTTGAAAAACAGGGGCTGGGCTGGCAGCTTTCAGTGCCACTCTGTGCAGAAACTCTGTGGTACTTACCTATCATTAGAATCTGGCATGGGGCTGAGCCTGGGAGCATCAGAGCCCAGAGGACAGTAGCTTGGTGCTTTTCTTGAGTAGAACTGGCCTGAGCTTTGACTTCTGTTCTTCATATTTCATTCCTATGCTCCTCATGGTTTCAGCAAACAGCATTATGGCATAGTAGAAGAAAGGTGAGCTCTAGAGAGACAGACCTGGGTCCAGGCCCTAGCTCTGTCACCCCCTAGCTGTGTGAGCTCAAGCAAGTCACTTAACCACTCTGGTCTTTGGTTCCTGATCTGGGTTGGTGTGAGAATTAAACTAGTATCTAGTATACTAAGCTCTCTCTCAATAATGGATATAATTCTTATTCCTACTCTGCTCCTCCATTTCCAGCTCAGAGTCTCCAACACTTTCCTCACCCCTCATTTTTTACCTAAAATGAGCCTGGAGCCTTAAGAAATTGCTGTGTCTCCACCAGGTGGTGCTAACCCCCGCCTCCCTACTGCCTTCAGGTTTCAGGGAGCTTCTGTATATATCCATATCTTGCTCCATTTTACCAGGTCTGGGCCTGGCTTTCCCTTTTCCTTGATCCCTACACACACACACACACACACACACACACACACACACGTACTATGCCCACATCAACATGATATGGACATAGAAAGAAAACCCCATCTTGACCAGATTAGAATTCTGATCTAGACTTACACCGATGCAGTCCCTAACCAGGAAAGGGAAAGAGTTCAACTTAAAGGCCAGTCTCTAAGCAAAAAATATACAAAAGGCTACTTTAGAGCCCTTCTGCATTACCTCATTACCTGTACCATGTCCCACTCTATTGGTATAGCAGTCTTATCACTGCTAGCACTGTGCTCGAGAGCACCAACTTGAGAATCAGACAAATCTTAGTTCAAATTCAGGCTTGGCTGCTTACTACCTTTGTTACTCTAGTCAAGTTATTTAACTTGTTTGAATCACAAATGGCTTACCTCTACTTCATTCATTTATTCAACAATATCTAATAAGCCCCTAACTGGCATTGTGCTTGGTGATGGGAATACAGTGGTGAGAGGGGAGGTAAGCATGAATGATCACAGCCATTAAAGTAAAATTGCAACATTTCAAAGCAGTGCCCAAGGTACATGGTATTATGAGATGGTATCTGATGTACGCAGAGGGGTAAAATTGACAGGACCTGGTGATGGATTGAAGGTGGAAGGCAAGGTAGAGGAATGAGTCGGGAATGATTCCTTGCTTTCTGGCCGGCAGCGGGTACCATTCACTGAGGTTGACAGCAGAGGAGGAGAGTCAGCTTTGGGGAAAAGCTATGACCAGCAGGGGCTACCCATACATGTGCACACACACATACGTGCTGATTGAAAGCCCCTCCTGGGTGTTGGGAACATTTACACATTTTGTTTCATTTAATTAAATCATGATGGCAGCTTCATTAGGAGAATTACTATTCCCATTTTCCAGGTGTGGAAATAGACTCAGAGTTATTGAAACGACTTGCCCTGGATCTCACTGCTAGTTAGTGGTAGATCCGGGATTAACTTTCATTCTGTAGCCCCAACACGTGCTTTTTCCACTACTTCACCCTGTAGGGCCCAGCAAAGCCTGCAAGGGAAGGGAAGGCAGGTTAGCCAAGGGCAAGGGCTCCAGGAAGGCAGAAAGGAGGGGTAGGAGTGGAAGGGAGACAAAGGGAACAGAGAGAGAAAGAACTGTGGTGAGGGCAAGAGGGATTCTCTCCAGTGATTTGATTAAGATTTTTTTTGGGGACAGGTTAAGCAGGCCAAACTGAGGTTCATATTTCATAGCCCCGCCTCTTCTACCAAATTCTGGCCCTGAACTCTGAGGAGGTGATGGGTAGGGGAACAAATGAGGAGGCAGTGTATGAAGTGGCCCAAGGCCCAGGGCTAAATTTGAAATTAGCATGGGGATTTCAGTCACAGGAGTCAAGTTTCCATGGCTAAGTCCAGCAGCTGGGGCCCCATGGAGGGATAGAAAGCTGACCCTTTTTGGCTAGCGCTTTGGCCCCAACCTTCCTGTCACCTGCTTCATGCCCCTGGCATTCTAGGAAGCAGTGAGAGTCACTCTCTTGGCTTATGGTTTCTCATACCTTCGGGAGCTGTCTTCTGTGCAGCTGTGTGGGGCAAAGACGAAGGGAGCTGCGTCTGATATAAGGCTAGGGAGTAGGTTTAGTTAGGAAGGGACTGCTGTTTGTCCTCTTCCTGCAAACTTGTGCTCTTCTCTCCTAAGCTTCCCACGTCCCCTTTTCTAGCTTGAGAGAGAAACTCAAGGTCAAGTGATCTCCAATAGAAATTCAAAGGTCTGTACCTCATCACCTGAGTGTTAGATTCCTAGATCCTTTCTGGGTCATAACTACTCAGCCAGTTTCTTATGGGCTCTGGCAATCTCTTGGATTCTGGGATATTCTCAGAGATCAGAGTGTTTTTTGTGAAAATTTAAAATTGTGTTTTTGTTACAATGAAAATCTAAAATGAATGATAAAAGCCTATTCTCTATCATTCATCTGGATGGCCATCTTATAAAATTAAGGGCAGCCGGAGAATTTTTGGACTCTCATTTACATCTGCCTTGGTGTATTAAGATCAGATTATGCTGCATGGAACAGAAGAAGACATCTAAAATGACAGTGGTTTAAACAAGATGGAAGGTTAATTCTCTATCATGTTAAAGAAGTCCAGAGATCAGATGTGTAGGTTTGGTGTGGTACCTCCATGAAATTGTTAGGGACTGCAACTCCCCCCAGCTCTCTGCTGTGCCATCCTTAGAGTGTGGCCTTTACCCTCTGATCCAAGTTGCTTACTATAGCTCCAGCTAATATTTGCTCATCCGAAGTAGTAATAGGGAAGAAAAAGCAAAGAAAAGCCAGTCCCCACCCCTTTTAGGAGATCTTCAAAAAATCCCAAGTACCACTTCCACTTATATCTCATTGGCCAGGGCTTTGTGATATGGCCACACCTATCTACAAGGGATGCCAGGAATATAGCATTTTAGTTGGGCACATTATGGGAGGAAGTGGGTGGTTTGTGGCATAGATAACTAGCAATCTCTGCCACATTTGTATAAAAGATCTCATTAGCTTCACAATGTCCTACTTGCATTGTCAAGGACTAATGAGAAAAGAACATAGGAAGACTTAATACATAAATGATGGCTTAGTCCCAGTGAAGGCCAAATTATGTCCCTGAGGGCTGTAGGAATGACAGTTTAGCAGTAGATCTAACAGGAAAAAAAGTGATGCGAGAGCTGAGTCATCGCCTGGCTCACAGTCATACAGCACGACCAACTCAAAAGAACCTGTATCCCAGTCGGCACTGCAGTCACGATCTGAACAGCAATTTAATTTTAGAAAAACAACATCATCCACCTTGTTAAAATCATTGTTGCTCATTTGATTTTTATTGGTTTTGTAGTTTTGTTTTACACTTCATTTGGAACTTTGTAATTTCAGCTTTATAATTGGGTATCAGCCAGAACCATCAGGAGTTTGCAGCCTGTTTTCTTTTTGTACATAGTTTAACACTGTAATGAAAATGAGTCAATAGTCAGGAATATATCTCTATATATCTCTATCTCTATCTCTCCTTTTGAAAGGGTTATTCAACTGGGAAATTCTTCCTAAAACCACTGGGGACCATTGTAGTAAACAGGAGGACTGTATGAGTTAGAACCCAAAACCAAGGCTTCTGGCTTCAATTTCAGGGTTCTTTTCACACCAGCACCCCCAGGGCTGATGACCAGGAGGCAGCACTGTGCTACAATAACAGGTGTTGAGCCTAAACATAGTTTATGATCAGAGGAGTCTAACACTGGAGATGCTCATAGGTCACAGGCATACCTCCGACCTGAAGCTTGAGCCTCTCTATAAGCCAAGTGCCTGGGTTAAGGGGTGAGGATGAGGTTGGTGGTTTAGGGTGACATAAAGAAGCATTTGGGGGAAAATGGTTGATTAAACATTATGTCCTTGACACCAAAAGTCAGGGAAATTTTCTGAGCATGTTTCTGTGAACGTTTGATGGGTAGAAAAGGTCCTGGAGCCAAGTGTATGGAAATGTATCCCCTCTGTTGTCCCTAGTAACACATTCTAGATCATCTGCCATGGATCCCTTTGGCCTGTGATGTCGTCTACCTTCCAGGCTTCTTTCACTGTTTTGCAACCTGGAGGGCAACCTGTTTATCATGGGGCAAAGGGCTGCAACAGATGGTAGGTAGGGCCTCTTTTGAAGTTGGGTAGTTGAAGGGGAAGGGGTTGATTCTAGAGGACTTGTTTCAGGCCATTTATCAATGGAAGGAAGAAATGCTCCTTCTCTCCTTCTCTGGCAGCAGTAAATCTTCCTCAACCCCAGCCACTGGCACCTCCTTCGAGTACTTTCTTGAAATTTAACCACAGGGTTAAATCCTGATAAAAATGCTTCTATCAGGATGAAAGAATAAGATTCATTGAGAAGGGAGAGAGGAAGAGAGAGAAGGAGATGGAGAGAGAGAGGCTGATAGATCATGGAGAGAGATAGAACAAAAAGAAAGACAGACACACACATCCATACACATACAGATAGACACAAGAGGCAGAGAGATAGATATTTATTGAGATATTTATTTATAGAGGGAGAGAGAGTTGGATAAACATAGAAAAAGATAGAACCAAAGAGAAAGAAGAGAGGGAAATGGAGAAGGAGAAAAGAAGAGAGAGAAGAAAGGGAGAAAGGAAAGGACACATTTCAACATGTGGAAAAGACAAGTACAAGTCAAAGAGGGACTTATGGGCCTCTGTGTTGCCCCCAAGTGGTAGAAAAGAGGATGACAGGAGGCAATACTGTCAGCTGGTCTCTGTGCTTGTGCCTTCTGCATGGAGAGAATTACACCAGCCTGATCCTGCCTTCAGGAAGTTTCCAGTCCAAACAGACCTTCTGATGGGTCACTGCATTCACAGACACCAGGATAGTGGGTGAGAAAAATTCATGGCAAGCCATAGCATACAAGGTGTCTTGAAGAGCTCAGGGTAAGGCCAACGTTACCTTTGGGACAAGGAGTTTGGAAATAGCAGCAGTTGCATACACAATATTTGTCATGGAGAACCCATGCAGTATCTAATCCAAGCGGGTTTTCTGGAGCAAACGGCATTTTCTAGAGCTGTGGGCAGTGAAGCCAGTGGAGTGGGAGGTCAACAGCTATACACAATCAACATATGAAAATCATTACTGAAGACTAATCCCAAGGTTCCTCCAGCCTCCTGCCCGCCCCCACTCTCCTGTGCTCAGTGGCCTCTCTTCTCTCACAGAGAACATGGAAGCTATCGGGTAGTACACTCCTCCTATTACACCTACATCTCTTTTTATTATTTTCGTTTTCCCTTCTGGCTCTGCCCACTGCCCCCTATCCATTCTTCATCCTCCATTGCATGCTAAATGATTCCAGAACCTAGAAGGGGTAGTCTCTGGGAAAGTTGTACTAACACACACAATACTGTTTCAACCTCATGGCAATCATCTGCAGTGGGTGTCATAGTACCTATTTTAAAGATAAAGAAACTGGGATCCAAAGAGCTTAGGCAATTTAGCTAAGATCACGGCAAGGCTGAAGTTCAAACTTGGAAATCCCTAGCTAGTCAGCCCATTTTCATTCCACTGTACCAGAAAGGATCCCAGGAACATCAAAAAAAAAAAAAATACTGGTTGAATAAAATTCTGCTTATTTGAGACTCACCAGGGTTAGGGGGTGAGTGGACTGTACAGTGCAATAGTCTTTGTAGGAACAAGATTGAAAATGCCAGACTGGTGTGCCCAGTGCCTGAGCCACTCGGAGTTGGAGAGAGAAAGCAATGAAAACTAATGGTGTGAAGACAGGTTAATTAAGAAAACCCTGCACATGTAGAGGGAAATATTCCATGTTATCACTCTATCTCATAATTTTACAAGTGATGAGATTGGCAAGTGGGTACCTGGACCTTCTCCTAGCACAGGTGCCCTTCCCATCCTCCCACAGCACCCAGGCCATCTGCAGGTACGTTTGAGAGGTTGGTAAAGTTCTTTCCTGATGCCTGCCTACCTCTTTTCTGAGCATCTGTCTCCCTGGTGACCACCCCAGCTCTGTTCCTGACCATCATCTGTCAGTCACACGATCTCTACTTAGTTTGGTTCCAGTTGAGGGGGTGGCCTCTTCCAGGTGTATCTGCCTTCAGTAGAAGCATTTGGAGGACTTCACTGAGGTTATGAGGCTGTACTTATAGAATCTGATGCCCTATTGAGGACAGGCAGGCTTTAGGGTAAAGAGGTCAGCTTACTGAGTGTTGGGTATGGGACTAGATGATTTTTATTTATATGATCTCATTTCATTCTCACTGTAGGCCTGTGAGGTATATTATTATTATTATCATTATTATTATTTGGTAAATGATGAAACTGAGAGAAAAGCTAAGTAACTTGCCCAAGGTCACAACAAGTAAGGGGCCGAGCTGGAATTTGAACCCAGGCAGTCTGGTTCCAGAGACCATGCTCATTGCAATTACCCTACACTGCCTCCTTGCAAACAAGCAAAACAATAACAACAAAACTGAGTGGGAAAGCATGCTATTTCTATCCCACCACCAAAGAAGTCTGAAAATCCTGGTTATATGCCCTATGAGACCCCCAAGCTAGGGCCACTTCCACATCTGAACTGCAAATTACTGTGGAACAAATATGTCACCTGTAGAGAGCTGTCCCTGGAATACCAAAGTGGGATTCAAAGCCAAGAATTTCTGATCTCTAATCTCATTATTGAAAACCCCTATGTTAGCTCCACTTTTCACCCTGGGAACCCTGTTATGACCCAGCTGGGTATTGTGTGATAAACCTGGGCTGTGGTCAGAGTTTTTGCACATTAGAGAGTATTTTCTTTTGTGAACACCCTGCCCTGTTTTTAATATAATAAACATTCTTCTGGTCTTTTCCATTCCTTCTCAGAATATTTCTGTATACTCATAGTTAAGAATAATGGCCAATAGGAATCTAGCTCTTACTCTGCACTGTTTTCACTGCTTTATATGGATAAGCTCTTTTACTCCTCCACGATTCTATGAGGTAGGTACTATTATTAACTCTATTGTACAAATGAAGCAACAGAGGCTTCAGGAGGTTGAATGACTACCTCCAAATTACACAGCTATGAAGTAACAAAAGCTGGGATTTAACCCTTGGTCTGTGTGACTCAAGATTTGGGGTTGTGATCTGTTCCTCAGGGCAGGGGTTCTGAAGCAGATAAGTGAGGTTTTTAATTGAGAGATTTGTCCAGCAATTTGCCGAGATGAGGGAATTGATGCTGAACAATCTTCAGTGACTCACTTAGGTCACAGCCTTTGGGGGGTGGGGAGAGTGGAGCTGTGCCTTGAAGACTTCACAGTTCTTGGCCAGTCTTTGGTTCCTGTGAGGTCTTTAAGGGCAGGCCTGGGTCTGATTCACTTATCCCCCCAGTGTCTCTCACATAGTAGGTAGTCAGTTAATAAAATTTTACTGCTCGAATTAATGTTTTAAAGCATTTTCCTCTGGACTGGCTCCTGTCTCCTCTCAGTGACAGGTTTCACCATGTACCAGGTCAGGACCAATCTCCTTCCAACAAATACGGAATATAGATGTGGCTCTGAGCCGTCTGTGCTGTTCTCCTTGATTTCAGGTCATCTATGGCTTCATCATCCAGATTTTACGATCAGCATTTCACACGTTCATTTCCTGCATTTCTACTTCTTACAGAAGAAATAAACATATGGAGGGATGGTCACAAGGCTATAGCTACCAAAAAAAAAAAAAGCCACGTTAATTTTAAGAAGCACCTAACAGTTATTGAGTGCTTTCTATATCCTAGGCACTGTTCCAAGACATTTATAAGTACTAATTCATGTAATCCTCACAACAGTCCAACGAGATAGCTGCCATTATTGTCCTTATTATGCAGATGAACAAACTGAGACTCAGAGAGGGCTGGCTATACAGCTAATAAATGGTAGAACTAGCATTTCAACCATGTTTGCCTCCAAAGTCTCTGTTCTTAACCTTGATGCTAAACTCCTTACACTCATTACAAGACGTTGATGGATTAGCTATGTGGTCTGAGTGAGAGGAAGGGGAAGTAACTCCTAGGATAGGACCTGTATAACTATGTAGTTGATGGTGTTTGTTATTCATAAAAGTGACAGCACTGGAAGAGGACTAGCTGTGGATGTGTGGAGGAGTTATGAGTTTGACTTGGACATATCAAGTTTGGAGTGTCTTTGAGATATCCAATTGGAGATGCCAAGAAGACAAATGGATATGTGGTTTGGAGCTCAGAGGAGAGATTCGAGACTCTTTACCATATAGGTTAAAATAGCTAACATTTATTAGGTACTCACTATGTGCCAGTGCTGTCTTAAGAGATTTATGTGGATGAACAACTTTAATTTAATTCTCATGACAACCCTATGAAGTTGGTGCCTTATTACTGTCATTTTAAAGATGAGGAAACTGAGGTACAGAGAAGTTAAATGAGTTACCCAAGATCATACAGCTGGTAAATTACAGAGATAGGATTCAAGCAGAGGCATTTGAATCCTGGGCCAGGATTGTGCTCCAAATACAATAGATGGATGGTATCACTGGTGGCAGGGGTGGCGGGGAGGAGTTGGGAGAGAGAAAGAAAGAATGAATAGAGTGGGCAGAGAAAAAGATTGTCTAGGAATTTCAACATTTAATGGCTAGATAAACAACAAAGAGGCAGAAAGGTTATGGATTTGTTTATTGTCCATCTCTCCTAGTAAGCTTCAAGAGGGCAGACTTTTTGTCTGTTTGATCACTGTTTTACCCCCTGTAGTTGCCATGACTTTATTTTAATTAACAAATACATACATAGTATATTCTAAGATCTTTAAAAATAGTAGCTCATTTAATTCTCACCAAAAACTGAATGTGATGGATACTTTTAATTATCTTTATTTTTATAGATGAGGAAATTAAAGAACAGAGAGGTTAAGTAAGTTGCTCAGAGTTATACAGCTAACCAGTGGCAGGGCTGGGACTCAAGCTTAGGCGGTCCAGCTTCAGAGTCTGTGCACTTAACTACTGTGTGATGCTCAAGAAATATTTGTTGAATGAATAATGGGGGAGTCAACTGGGCCAGATGCTACAGGGAGGTCCAATAATTTGGAGATTAAAATATCTTCTGGCTTTGTGACATGTAGGTCATTGGTGGCCTTAAAAATTCTGTCCATTTTAGCTTCAACCTAGAAGAGAGGTGGTCAGAGAAGTCCAGGAGAGGAACCTACTGGCTCGGATTCAGCCTGTCCACATTTGCTGAACACATACCACATTCCAGACACCAGTCTATGGGCTTAGCATAGAGCAAGACAGCCAAGGTCCTTGTCTCCAAGGAGCTCACAGTCTGGTGGGAGAGACAGACAATGAACAAAAATGTAGAGATCATATCAGCAAGTGATACGTGCTATGAAGACAAGTGAACTCAGGTAAGAAAATATAGAGGGAAGGAATAGGAAAGGGCACTATTTTGTATATCTCAGATTGGGTCACTCAGTTCCTCAAGTTGACTCTGAGGGCATCTACAGACTAAAATGTGCCTTGAGGCCTTTGGGGGGGGGGTCTGCTTTGCCTCTGGAGAGAGTATATGAGAGTGCTAAGAACTTGGCTCCTGAAGCCAGGCAGACATGAATTAGAATATTGATACTGCCACTTGCTAGCTGTGTGGCCTTTGGCGAGTTACATACCTTCTCTGTTCTTCAGGTTCCTAATATTTCGAAAGGGGATAACAATAGTGCCTGCCTCATAGGGTTGTTGCGAGAATTAAATGAGCCTAGGTTAGTGCCAGGCACTCAGAAGACATGTAATAAATGCCATTTGAGACTAAAAAGAGTGATAGAATTAGCAGATGCTAATGCCAATTTAAGGGGAAATATTCTAAAGTAGAAAAAGCCTGGGCTCTGAAGCCAGACAGATCTGGGTCTAGATTCAGTTTCTGCCATTTCCTAGCTGGGTGGCTTGGTCAAGTTACTTATCCTTTGAAGTTCAGCTTCCTCACTTGTAAAATGGAAAGAATAATTTGTACTATGAATGATTTTTACAAAGATTGCATTCTTAAAAATCCATCACATAGTAGGAGTTCCATAAATTAGAACTATTACTAGAACTATTACCATTAGTAACACTTGATATTATTAAATAAGTATTGATTGATTGACTTGTAATAATATAGGAATATTATCACAACAGGTGAGACCTAGAGGTTTCCTGACCAGGTTTTCCTTCATTTCTGTTTTTTCAGTTTCCCTGAGAAACTGAGCCTGTTCTCTTAGTTTCCTCTGTTTCCCTTGAAGTAGCATCTTTGGTTTTAAAGCACATTAGATCACCCAGACCCTTGTCTTTAGTTTGGCTCACGTTAAGGCCTTTCTCTCAGCACTTTCATGACAACTATGTCCTTTTCATCGGTCAGCCTTCCAGGGACTGCACCCTAGGTGCAACCATGTGCCGGGAATCCATAAAGAAAAAAAAAAATCTTCAAAAATACCTTATTTACTTGCTACAACCTCTACCCACAAGGGGGCGCTACCTCACATATAATCCTTGTGTTCTTGCTGCAGCTATTAATCAAAAACTGAGACAGTGGCAGAACACTAATCACCAATAAGCAGACCCCTAGATTTGTCTGAAGACCAAATCCCCAACGTTGGCCACAGCCTCAGCCTTGTACCCTGGCCTCAGGATGGGCCGTATTCTGAGGACAATACAGCTTAATGGTTAAGATAATGGGTTTTGGAGTCCACCTGCTTAGGTTCTGATGCTGGCTCTAACACTTCCTAGCTGTGTGCCCTCTAAGCCTCAGCTTTTTTACTGAAAAAGTGGGATACTATTGGTAACTATCTCAGGAAGATTCTGAGGAACAAATGGTCAATGTTTGCAAAGAGTTTAACACAGTGCCTGGTACCTGGTACCTGGTACATACTCAGTAATGTTAGCTATTTCTGAGCCCTTAGCCTGGACACCAACTGAATTCCCAATCAAGTCATACACTGAGCTCCAAATCCTAGCTGCTGATGTCTCCCTCAGCTGGCCATTGCACACTGCATCCAGTCCTGGGAAAGATGGTGGGGGATGGATTTGTGAACCTGCATTCCCACTAAGGATGACTCAACTCCAGGTTCTCTGACGCCTCTCCCCCATGCCCACCTCAGCCAGCCCCCTGTCATGTTTACCCTTATACATTCAGGTGAAGGCTTCAGGTCAGTGTGCTAATTTTGAATCTTAGCTCCCCTGATAGCCTTGGACTTGGAAACTGGCTTACATTACCTATTTCTATCCTGGAGAGCAATGTGCCCCCCCTCAACAAACAGGTACATGAACGCCCCACACTGATACACACACACACACAAACACACACACACACACACAGGCATCTTCCATCCAAACTCCAGGAGCAAATTCCTGTCCGGGAGGAGGGAGTGAAAGGTAACTGAGCCCTGTGAGACAGCTGGACAGCTGGCTCAGCCCCTGCCAGGCACTTCTCCTAGTAAGGGCATCCTTTGGGTGACAATATCCAATTGAAGACACAGCCCTTAGGGAGCTTTATGACTGTTTCTCTTAGCCCCGCTAGCAATGTCCCCAGAACCCTTTTGGGGGATTGTATTTAGAGACCTCCTGGCACTCATTGACCCGGTCATCCAGCAGCTGGTGCCTGCCTGCCTCCCCTCTCCCTATCTCCTCCCACCCCAATAGCTGTAGCTGTACCCACAGTGATAAGTGATTCAAACATCCCCAATCTGTGGACTCCCCTGGTGCTGTGTGTGGCCCAGGGGTGCCCTTCAACAGTGTTTTTGTAAGCCTGCACCCTATAACAACATCCGTGTCATTTCAGTTGTTTCCCCCAGGGGATTGGATAAATTCTAGCTTCTCTGGCTGGAGGAATGTGTGGGCAAGTCCTCTGGGGTTTCATCAGCTTGTGGGGATGGGCTTCCCTTGTGATTTGAAAACATCTCTGTATTCATTTCACAAATATTTAATGGGCCCCTATTATGTGCCAAACACTGTTCTCAGTCTAGGAGATAGAAAGTTTACAAAAAAAAAAAAAAAGGAAAGAATAAAGAAAAAAAAAGGAAAAGAAAGAAAAGAATAAAATCAAACAAGAGTTCTTTAAGGACTTCAGGATTCAATGGGGCTAGAAGGCCAGTATTGTGCTTTATTGTGCTTACTGTATGCCAGGTACTGTTCTGAGGGTTTTACTAGCTATTAACTTATTTAATCTTGAAAACTTCAAATTAGGAATATGAAGGGTATCATTATTACCATTTTACAGATGAGGAAGTTGAGGCTCAGAGAGGTTTCATGATTGTAGTGTATTGAATAATGTCCCTCAAAATTCATATCCACCTGGAACTTCAGAATGTGACATTATTTGCAGAAGTAATTAAAGATCTTAAGATGAAATCATCCTGGATTTAGGATGGGTCCTAAATTCAATGACTGATGTCCTTATAGCAAACGAGAGGACACACAGAAACACAGAGATGAAGGCCATGTGAAGGTGGAGGTATATATTAGAGTTATGTGTCCATAAGCCAAGGAGCACCAAGGATTGTAGGCAACCACCAGAGCTGACAGATAGGCATAGGACACTTTCTCCCTCACATCCTCCCAAAGGAACCAACCCTGCCAACACCAGGATTTCAGACTTCTTGCCTCCTGATCACGGAGAGAATACATTTCTGCTGTTTTAAGCCATCCAGCTTGTGGTAAATTGTTACATCGGCCCCAGGAAACTAATGCAGTGACTTACAGAACTAAGATTTGAACCCAAACAACAGGCTCCTGAATCTGTTCTCTTAACCCCAGGGCAGGGCTTTGCTCTTGGAGTTTGGATGGAAGATGTGTGTGTGCGTGTGTGTGTGTGTGTGTGTGTGTGCGTGTGTGTGTGTGTGTGTGTGTGTTCTGCTATCAACGGCCAACAGCCTGTCTAATACCTCTCATACTCATTTGGGGAAGGTGGTTGGGGGGCTTCCATGGTGACCCCAGGTGAATAATAGCCTGGCCCCCTATAAGTCCCAATTTTCTCATTTAAACAATTAGGAATTTGTGCTAGATGATCTTTAAGACCTCTTCCAGTTATGACATTTTATGAGGCTATGATTCATTGTTTGTGGGGGGATGGTGGCGCAGTGACAGTACTGAGAGCAGGTTGTGGATGAGGGGATAAAGGATATGCATTATATGTAATTGACTGATTTTCAGAAGGCCTGTGGATAAAAACCCTGTTATGGAAAATTTTTCATTATCTTTCCCTACTGTTCTCTTTATGTCTGTTTCCCTCAGACTCCCCCACCACCTCTCTCTCTAGCACATGCATATGCATCTCCACACCCACACACATGCCCAGAGACTCCTCTCCAACCCTGGAGAGTAAGTTCATATTTATGAACTTCAAACTGGTGCAGAAGGAAGGGGCCAAGGTATGAGTGTCCAGCAGCTCCTGGCAAGGAGAAAGGCATTGTGGGGTGCAGGGGGGAGGGCTCCAGAGACTTGGGGCTGGAAACAGTGTTGTTAAGTATGTTCATTAATGAGCCCAAGAAGGAAATGACTAATAAATTGACGGAAAGAGGCTGATGGCACCAAACCACTTGGTTAATTAAAACCACAGAGGTCTTGGAGTGACTCTGAAAAGCCCTTGAGGATGGAAGTGGTCGATAGGCGGCAAATAAAGAATAAAGCCAAGAAAGACCATTCAGGGGTCAATCATTGAAGCGATGTCTCTCGCAAGGAGAGGTGTCTAAGGCTGGGAAAGTGGCAAATGGGTAAAAGATCACAATTCCAAAAGTCTTCCCTGATCCACTCCCCTAGGTACTAAAAGCTCCCCAACACTTGCATGCTTCTTTGTAAATGGTGTCATGCCTGTGTTTCAGTGACTATCGTTGTCTCCCCAGCAGCCACTGGGAAAGGGTCTCGGCCTGGGTCCAGAGCAGATGGGAGGCGCTGTGGCATTCCATGAAAGCCTCTAGATATTGGTCAGGTGGAGGGTCCTTTCTGTGGTGCAGAGTCAAGTGGCATAGAGCCTCCCAGGCTAGAATGTACCTTCCCCAGAGTAGCCCCTAGAAGCTGTTTTAAATGGAGGGATAGGAAGTGACTTTGGAAATTGGCACAGCACCAATTTAGATTCTGGGTGACCGTTTGCAGAACAGTGATCGGTACCTCACAGTTTGTGTGCCGGGACCTGTCCTTAAGGCTTTGTCTCTCTCTTAGGGGAGTGGTAAAGTACAAATGCTAGTTGTCTATAGTCAGACTAGACTTGGCATGTCACTCAACCTTTCTGGGCCTTAGTTTCTTCATCCATTAAATGGGAGTAACTATAGTGTCTACCTCATAGTGTTGGTTCTCATGTACAGCATGGTGACTATAGTTAACAATGTTATATTATATACTTGAAAGTTGTCAAGAGAGTAGATCTTAAATGTTATCACCACAAAAATATGGTAATTATGTGAGGGGATGGAGGAGTTAACTAACCTTATTGCAGTAATCATTTAGCAATATAGATGAGTATCAAATAATCATGCTATACACCTTAAACTTACATATATTATGTGTCAATAGTATCTCAAGAAAAAAGCCATAGATAATATACCATGCTTGACAAATAGAAAATAAATAGCAGCTTTGTCATTTTCACAATGATATCCTTTGTTTACCTGAAAATCGGCATAACTCTTTACTCCCCCACCATATGTTACCATCTAAATTGATAGCATCACCGTTAACCCAGTTCCTTAAACTATAAACTTCAGAGACATCCTTGCCCCTGCTTTCCTTCAACCCTCACATTCAACCGATTACCGAGGTCTACTTCCTCTTCTCTCTCCTGGCTGCATAACGTTGTCTCTACCCTATTACAGACCTTCGCTGTTTCTTACCTAGACTACTGCAGCAGTCTCCTAACTGGTTCCCATGCCTCTGTCTCTCCTTCCTGCAGCCCCTTCTCCACAGTAGCCAGATAAGATTTCCAAACATGAATCCGATCATTTCACTGTGCCCCCGCTTAAAACTTCATACTCCCTATTTCTTTAAAGATCAAATGCAAACATCTTATTTTGTCCTAAAGGAAATTCAGAATCCTTTTCCTGTCTAGCTTTCTCTCTGCTCCTCACACATTCTTCACTCGTGCCTCATTGAATCCCTTAGCCAATCACGCCATGCTATTTCACTTCTCCCTGCCTCAGCATGCACTGTTTCTTTCCCCTATTCTTACTTGTTGAATTCCTACTCATCCTTCAAAGCCAGGCTCAAGTGGGCCCTCCTTTGGGAAGTCCCTCTTGTCCCTTTCAAGCAGGGATTTTGGTGCTTCCTTATACTTCCACAGCAGTTATTCAGGCCCCATGTCTAACACTTCTCTTGCTGTCTAAAGGCTATCTGTTTATTCCACTTGCCTGAGTGTTCCCCAGCCACCTGCAGTAGTCAGGTTAAGCTGCCATCATCCGAGGAATAGAATCAAGGCATCCGGCTGTGGCCAGCCTGTGTCCTGGACTCTGATCTTCCTGTTTCTCCAAAACAAACCCTGTCATAGTCCCCTGGGGAGTTTGAGACACGTAGAAAATTCAGGTGACAGGAACTGATGTTGAACAAGCTGGTGCTACTGGATAAAATCTGCTCATAACAAGCCCTGATCAGCTTCATGTCTTCAAGACAAATGACCCAGCACTGATGGCTCTGCAATTACCAGCTCTCCTAATTGAATGTTGAGACCCTTGCTTTTGGGAAACCAGTGGCTTAGGCCCTCCTTGTCCAACCCCTACCTAGGTCTGTGTTCTTTCTGGTATCTTTTCAAATTCTACACACAGGTGTTTGAGTACCTGCCGTGTGCCAGGTATCTTGCAAGGTATTTTTAGAAACATGACCTCATTGAATTGTCATAACAACCCTATCTGGTAGATACTATTATCTCTATTTGAAATATGATATGGAACCTGATGGCTTCAGAGGTGGAATGACTTGCTCCAGATTACCCAGCTAATAAAAATAACAGCTTTCATTTAGTTAGTTCTTACTTTTGTGCCTGGCACTGTGTAAAGTACTCTATAGACATTGTTTTATCCATTCAGCAACTCTGGAAAGTAGATAATATGATCTTCATCTTAGAGGTGAGAGAGATGATATAATTTACCAGTATCTCATGATTAATCAATTATAGAGCTGAGACTGTGAATCCATGTCTCTCTGTCTTTAGGTGCAGTAATTGTGTTTCCCACGGCAAGGAGAGCCATTGTTCACAGTGCTGCTCAGTATGAGGCACAAACTAACTAGGTGGTGAGTGCCAGTCTGCTCCAATCCAAATTTTAAGGCCCAGTACTGGTGTGAATATGGTCCTTGGGAGAGTCAGACCATTTTGTAGCATGTGGCCCTGCCCCTTCAGGTCCCTGAGGTAAGCTTCTTCAGCTCTTAGGGTTTTAAAGGGAAGTGCCTTCTCTAGGAATGAAGCAAATTTTCAATAAGGAAACATATTACAATCCTTTGCTAAGAAAAAGACAACCTTTTCAGAGATAGGAGCTAAAACTGCGGTCACTTTTCCAGATGGTCTCCTTTTGATAGAAACATGGATGATGTACCTGGAACATTCACTAAGCATCCTTCCTGGGAGCCCCTAACTTGCTGTATGTTCCTGAACCTCAGTTTCCCATGAACCCAATGAGAAGATAGGCCAGAAACCCTCTGAGGTCCTTATAGTTCGAATCATTTACAGTTCTAGGTCCCCAAGTAATCAACGTTGATCAGCTCCTAACTGTTGAGTGCTGTGAATTTACTCAACCAGTTCCCAGGTCAGTGTCCGCAGGGACATGCACCTAGCAATCATCTTTGGACACAGCTCCCCAGTTAGGTACTTCATCTTCTTCCTGACAGTCTTTTAAAGTAAGTGGACTGATAAAATGGACAGGAAAATGATGACTCTGGCAGGCTCAGAGAGATCTCTTAATCCCACTGCCACCACCACCCAGTGTCACAGCCAAATGAAATGGCTCTTGGAACAGAACTGGCTCATCCCATTAAGGAGATGAGTGTTCTATGAATTGGGAAGAAACTTTCAAAGGCAGAGAGGTTAGCAATCAGGTCCCATGACTAAATACTACTCTGTGAGCAGAACAAATGGGGGTATTCTGCAGGCTTGATGGTGGAGGTTGGAGAGCAAGGAGGCAGCTGAGTTCAGATGGAGAGCGCCAGCCTGGCAAATGCGAATAGTACTAGTTGGAGCTACTGTCTTCCACTCCTCACCCCTGCTGCTTCTAATTCCCTCAGGTGCTCCATGTACTGTTTCCACATCCCAGCCCACTCCCATTCCTTTTTGAATTTTTCCTCTCTGCTTGTATAATAGCACCTATCATCTTGGATGCTGTGGAATATTTCAAGCACCACAGAAGACTCTCTCATGCCCCTTCCCAGTTAACACTCCCCTAAGAGGTAACCACTAGTCCAGAATCATCTGGATGACTGGCTATAGCACAGATGACTGGACCCTACATTCAGAGATTCTGATTCAGTACATCTGGGTGGGGGCCAATAAATTTGCATTTATAACAAGTTTTCAGGTGCTGCTAATGCTTTGAGAACCACTGTACTAGTCTGACTTCTATCAGTATCAGTCAGTTTTGCTTATTTTTCAATGTTCTCTTCTGTGTCTGTCTTCTTTCACTCATCCTTATGTCCGTTAAGTTCACCCATGTTGTTGAGTGTACCGGTAGTTCTTTTTTCTTTTCTGTCTTTGTTGTATTTGTAGCATTTCATTGTGTGACTATAGAACATTTTACTTATTCATTCTACTGGTGATGGACATCTTAGTTATTTACAGTTAGGGACTATTATGAATAATGTTTCTGCTATGAACGTTCTTGTACATGTTTTTGATGGACATATGCATTCATTCCTCTGTATGCCTATGTATAAAATAGCTAGATCATATGGTACATTTTTTTCACTTTCATGGCTACTGCCAAATAATTTTCCAAAGTGGTTGTATGAATTTGTACTCCCACTAAAACAGTATGAGAGTTCAAATTGCTCCTTTTCCTTGCCAACAATTGGTATTGATGTTCTTTTTTAAATTTTAGCCATTTTGGGGTGTGTGTGTGTGTGTTTGTGTGTGTGTAGTGGTGTCTCATTGTGGTTTTAATTTGCATTTTGGATGGCCACTTTAACGAGATTGCATAGTGTAAAACTGTTAGGTGAGATGGGAATGCCCAGCACAGGGCCCTCAAACCAGTGACAGATAGTATGGTAAACACCGTAAAAAACAGCTCAAATGATATGGTGGAGAACTGGGTGGAGAAGGATAGGGAAAAGTTCAAGGGAAAATCCAAGCTTCTTTGCTGTTTTTGGTTTTACCTTCCTGCCTTGTACAGATAAGACAGTTCTGTCTTTGGAATGGAACAGGGACCTCAAAGTTGGCCTTTGAGCTTGGGAATACTGAGACAGTTAGTGACAATCCCTGAGATGGAAATGAATTTGACACACAGGAGGTACAGAAAGAAACAATATGGTTGAAGTGTAAGAAAAAAAGAAGCAGATATAGATGGTGTTAGAGAGATCAACAGCAACCATCTTTTAAAGCATCTTGTAGGCTACAGGAAAGAGTGTGAAGTTTATTCTAAACTCAGTGGCAATCCAATAAAGGGTTTTTCTCCAGAAGAGTGACAGGATATGATTTATGTTTTGAAAATATCACTCTGGATAATGTTCTCATCCTTGGCTACATGTTAGACTCGTATGGGAAATTTAAAAAATGCTGATTCCTGAATCTTACCTCCCAAGATTCTGATTCAGTTGGTCCTGGAGTACAGCTGGGGCATTGGGAGTGAATGCAGAGAGAAGCAGACATTTCTGAGACATATCTTGGGTGTGGAGTATACTAGGTTTGGAGATTGACTCTGAACTATAGGGAGAGGAATGAGTGAAAGATGTGGCCAAGTGTCTTGCATGGGAATTAGAGTCGTTGGTGGTGCCATTGGAGCACTGGAGGAGGAGGAGTAGGTTGAGTGTGGGACTGTGAGTTCAGTTTTGGACATACTGAGTTTAAGATAAATGAGCTATTCAAAGAGGTGGCTAGAATTCCATAATGGACTGGATACAGTGAGGGGAGAGGAAGGGGAAAAGTCACGGATGATTTCCTCCTTTAATGTCTTATTTTAGTCTTTCCATGACTCTTGTCGTTATTTCCGCTTCTCTGATTTGGATCTCATCACAGTGCTCTGAATACTAAAAGACTAATCAGATAAACTTCTTCCTGAAAGTGTGTTAGCTTACTCTATTCCATCTTCCTATCTGATAAAATTTAGCTTTACCCAGCTAAAATACACATGCAAAGAATGGCCCTCCTGGTGGGTATTTGAAGCCTCTGTAGCTGACTAATGGTGAAAGGTCAAGAGAAACTGTGCTAAAATTTTGCCCCATCAATTTCAGTGAGGCAAAGATGGCTTGATTAAGATAAAATGGGACAAGTTCTAACTCCCTTTGGGAAAATGCAGATTCTGAGCTAGGAGTTTTGTATCAATTGTCTCATTGATTATTCTAAGCCACTCTGGTTGTATTATTGCTATGTTACAGGTAAAGAAACTAAGGCCCAGAAAGTTAAGCAACTAATCCAGAGTCATACAACTAGTCATATGCAGAACTTGGAAGCATATGTCTGCCATGAGTGCTTGGAGAGTTGATTGATTTGTTTGTTTGTTTATAGCTATCCTCCAAACCCTGTCATGCTACACGCTCAGCTTCCCCAAGCTAGTCACCATTTTTCATAGTAATCCTGACCACCAGCTTTTTGGACTCATTTCCCTACGATCTCATCATGTCTTATGCCGCTCAGAGCACAGGGGACCCTGCATAAAGACCTTCTGAGGAGCATCAAGGGAATAGAGAGACCCTTAGATAAAAACTGGATAGGGTGGTGGACTAGAGTGGAATCACTATTTGCGAGTTTCGTCTCTCGAGTCCTGTCTTATAGTAATATGCCACCACCTCTGCCTCTGAAATGGAAATCCCAAGAGCAAGAAGAGCCATTCAAGAGCAAAGAATCTCATTCCAAAGGTAGGGAAACAGGGCAGAGAGAGGCAAGGTAGTTTGTCTGAAGTCACAGAGCCAATTAGAGGAAGAATGAGGATAAGCCTCAAGTGTCCTGGGCTCTGTTATATACATCCTGGAGTTCCGAGGGTCTTTCAAGCAGCCCTTCAGTCCCAAATATATCCTCACACCCTGGTGAGATATAGAGGAGGCAAGAAAGATGATATATTCTTGGAGGGGTTTTCCAAGAGCATGTATCTCTGAGAGGAGGCTTTCTGAAGGAAGGAGTAAGGGGAAAAATGAGCAGACAGAATCCCTGAGACTGTAGCAGAGAACTCTCCAGAACCACTTCAGTCATGTCCCACCCTGCCAGCCAGCCCCTCAGCCCTCAGCTTGGGGCTGGAAAAAGGACATAGGACAGGGCTTCTTAATGAGAACATGTGGGAACCCGGGAAAGGTTAATGATCTGCAGCCTCAACCATCCGTCAGCTGCCAGCCAGAGACAGTAAACACCGTTACTCATCTAATTAGTCAGGAAAGGCTGGGCAGGGGCTGAAGACAGGGCCTTGGGGATTACAGTCCCCCAAGTGCCCACCCACTTAGGGCTGTTGAAAGAGGCTACGAGAAGGTACAAGCCCCCATTCGCAGAGGGAGTTGGAAGAGGCTCCCTCTCAGTCGGTCCTTCTGCAGCTCTGGCCGCAGGCTGTGACCAAGATGTGGAAGGACTTGGACACTTACTGAGGGCCTCCTCTGTGCCAGATCCTATGTTGGCCAGTCCTCTGTGTGTCATCTTATTTTGTCCCCACAACAACACTGCAAGGTTCTTACATTTATTGAGCACCTGTTGTACATCACTCACTTTACATATATTATTGGCTTTCACATTTCTAACAGTGCTAGGAAGTAGTGGTTGGTATTTCACCCATCCTACGGGAGAAAAAAATGGAGATTCACAGAGCATAATTTGTTTCTTTGCTGATTTATTCAGCACATGTGTACTGCCTGGCCATTCTGTGCCAGGCATTGTCCTAGGTGCTAAGTATACGATGGTGAAAAGACAGACACAGACTTTGCCTTCATGGAGCCCAGTGTCTAATTGGAGAGACAGATATTCACCATGAGCTCACATAACTAGTACATAGCAAGACTAATATTGGAATCTGAGCAGGGTAGAGCTGCAGACAGGATGCTGACGGGACTGAGGTGATAGATATTGTGGGAATCAAACCAGAATACCCTCGCTTGTGACTGGGCTACTCTGGCTTCAGAAGGCCAGGCCCTGCCACTAATGATTTACTGCTGCTGGGGTTGGGGGAGAGCTGAAGACTTCTTGAAGCGTATGTGCCCATTGCACTCTGGGAGGCTCTTCTGTTTTCCAGCTGCCATGAATTATTTCAGCTCCAAAGAGGAGGTATTTGGGTTAAGAATAGCTTTGTGATTGCTGAACCGTCAATGGGGTGGGCCAAGGCAGGTGATTGGGTATTCTCCGAGCACCTGGTATGTTCCCAACTCTATACCAAGTTCTGTGAGGGGATGCCCAGGAGCAAAGACCCAGTTTTTTTTTCCCCAGAAGGCCTTTAATCTAGGTTGTGAATGTGATTTATTTTTATGGAAAGATTAAGGATGATAGCCAGATAAAAGCTGAATAGGGCAGTTTTGGCTGGTCAGCTTAGAAGCCTGAGATTCTTTGGGTTTTTTTTTTTTTGTAAGACAGAGATGAAGGGAAGGAGAGAGAGAGTGCACAAGTAAGACAAAAAAAATATCAGAGAGAGAGAGACATGGAGAGATACAGACAGAGATGGCAAACTGAGTATGATACAGAGAGAGAGGAAAGAGGAGAGAGCAAGAGATAGAGGACAAAAACAGGGACAAAGTGTGACAGAGACCAAAGCAATGGAGTATGACAGACAAAATATGAGACAGTAGAGGGGGTGAAAAGGAGAAAAGGAGAGTCTGGGGCCTGCAGTTGGAAGAAGAATCTCATATGAGAAGGTTATCTCTCACTCACTTTGAGGCCCTACAGACCACCATGGACTCAGGCTTCAGAAAGTTACTTCATCCTAAAAAGAGCTTTTTATACAAGTGATGGGCCCACATTTCTGGCTGGCTGAGGAGTGGGGAAGTGCATGTGTGTGTGTGGGAGAAATTGACAGAAGTCACCACATAGGCATGTGTATACCTGTTTCCCACACTCTCACACTTACAAGTCCAGTTTCTTGCAAAGTTGAATGCAACTCAACTTGGAAAGTGAATCCCCTTTGTCCATTAAATGTCATTATTCCTCTCTTTAGGAAAGCTTTCCACTGGGAAGTGAGTTCCTGTCATTTGAGCCATAAGAAAATGTTGTCCCTAAAGTACGAATATCAGAAGACCTAGGCTCACATTTAGGCAAAATCAGGATTTAGCCATTTATTGGCTGTGTGACCTCGAATTGTTTTGTCAACTTCTCTGGGTCTCAGTTTTCTCCCCAATGACGAAGTGGTTGTATTTAGTCCTTGGCCATTTTCCCATTTGAGCACGTGCAAGAAACAGGTGTAGCCTGGGCCCCCAAGGAAATCTATCCTGGTGACCTTTAATTTGAAAGGGTGAGGGGAGGGGAGGGGATCAACAGATCAGATCAGAAGGCAGTGTGGAATGAGGCAGGGGTATAAATAAAGTAATGCCTAAATAAGTTGTCTGAAATGGAATGGGCCCCTGGAAGCTTGGCCCTTGGTCAGGCTCTCTTGTCTCAGTTGGCCGGCTCAAGGGAGGGGCCTTCCTCCTCTCACACCCCTCTTGGCTCCTGTCTGCCTCCCGCCTGCCTTCCACTTCCACTTCACTGCTCAGTATGGCTAATATAGCCTGCCTTGCAGTAGGAAAACACCTCCACACACCATTTTTATTTCCAGTGGGAGATTTCAGTTCTGTGCAATGGAATACGACAGTGTTGATGACCTCATGAAATGTCAGAAAGGCTCAATGGGGATTCTCTTGATTGAGAAACCAGTATGCATGATGGTGGGAGGAGAGACATAGTAAAAAGCCTGATATGGGGTTTTTCAGTCCATGTTAAGGGTGCCTTGGGGAAAATGGCCATATCTTACTTGACTGGTAATGGGTAAGGTCAATCCCCTCCTCTCCACCCTCCCGCACAACCCTCTGGCCCAAACCAGTACTTCTTTCTTTGTGACTGGATTATTACAACAGCATCTTCCCAGGCCTCTTTTCCTCCAGCTCCTTGTCTCCTTTCTATCCACCACCCTTCACCTTAATCTTTCTATATCCCAACATTGATTACATGTCTCCTCTAACTGACTGTGTGCTATGTAATTCCCTTTGACAGGCACCATGTTTTTCATAGAGGAGGTGCTCAACAAGTGTTTGATAGATGAATTGATGAATGAATAAATACCATGGGCCAGTCACTGTGCTAGTCATTGTAGTGTGGTCTTCCCATACTCCTGCAGTCCATAGTGTTCATCCCTCTCTAAGAGTTTATTCCACAGTTTGTAATTACTTGTTTAGTACACTGGAAATAATGTGAGGATAGAGACCACAGTTATCAGGTTCACTTTCTCTGACATACCTTGCACCTAGCACCTTGCACTGTTTTGAATAACTTAATGAAAGAGTGAATGAATTTTCCACCCGGAATGTATTTCCTTCCATCTCTGACTGTACATTCAGCAGTTATTCACTGGGCACCTACTTATGGGCAAGGCAGTGTTCTGGACATTGGAAATTTAGCAGTGAGCAAACAGACAAAAATTTCTTGCTTTGATGGAGCTTATATTTTAGTGGGGAAGACAGTTGATAAATCAATGGACATATATTTGTATAAGCAAATGACAAGTAGCAATAAGTGCTTTGAAGAAAAATGAAGCAGGACAACGGGGTAGAGAATGGTGGAGGGGATTCCTATTTTAGCTGGAGACTTGAGGGAAGACCTCTCTGAGGAGGTGACATTTGAATAGAGACCTAAATAAGGTGAAGGATGAGGAATCCCAAACAAAGGGAACTAAGACATGCAAAGTCTTGATGCAGGAATGTGCTTAGCAAGTTTCAGAAATATAAAGAGGCCAGTGTGGCTAAAGCATACTAAACCAGGAGATGGGGAAGAGACAAGGTCAGAGAGTGAGGAAGGGGCCAAATCATGTAGGGCTATGGAGATCATAATAAAGAGCTGAGGTATTTTTCTAAATAAAATCATAAGAACAAAAGATTACTAAGTAGGCAAATGACAACAATTGATTGATGTTTTTAATAGCTCTGTGAACACTGGTGAAGAAAATCCTAGAGGCACAAGTGGGAAGAGAGAAGCCAGTTAGAAAGCTAGTGCAATAGGCCAGGTGACAAATGATTACAGCTTGGTTCAGAGTGTTAGTAGTGGAAGTAAGGAGAGAGTGGTTGGACAAGATATGTTTTGAATGCAGAGCCAACAGACCTGTGGATAGTTTGGATGTAGATAATGAGAGAAAGAAAAATCAGGGATAAGTCTGAGGATTTTATCCTGTTCAAGTCCCATTCTTCATGGCTCAGTTCACAGTCACCTCCTCTTGGAAGCCTTCCCTCACACACACTACCTTACCTCCATTGAAATCAACGTCTCTTCAATTCCCATAGCACTTTGCAGCTACCAAGCTACACACGCTACCAAGCGCATTCTACCTTCTGGCAGAGGAGAGCTACATGTACACATCTACCTCCCCTCATCTGTTTAGTCTTCACTGGATCCAGCGCAATGGCTTGTGCCAAATATTTTGACCAATAAGTACTGCTGAGACTCAATAGGTTAACTAAATTGAAGCTGTTTATAATTACTTCCAGTGTATAGTTGCAAAGTTCTCCAATCATTAGAAGGTAAACCAAAGAATTATTTCAACATCACCAGCTTTTAATTACTAAAGTCCATTTGATATATGCCTCTGCTTGAATTATTGACATCATGAGGATTAAAATGTTCTCCTTAATTAAAAGGAAGCTCATGTGCTGAGTGAGGGGCATGGAGGGTGCTAGAGGGTGGGATAGTGAGTGAATCCTGTTCTCACAGCTCATCTTCAGCTACTGAAGCTGTGAGGAGAAGTGAAAACTATCTAGAGGAGGGCCAAGCTGATACTTATAAAAATGGCATAAGTGAGAGGAGGCAGGGATTTTGGAAGCATGAGAGTTGAAACATATGGACCTGGGTTCAAATTTCAGCTCTGCCATTTACTAATCATGATACTCTAAGGAATTCATTTTTAAGTTATTGTTTGTTTTTAATTGAAGGACAACTTATATACAAAAATGTGCATCAGGTTCAGGGTACCACTTGATAAATTGTTACATATGCATGCATCCATCTCCCAGATCAAAATGTAAAGTATATCCAGCATCTCAGGAGACTCTCTCATGCCACTTCACAGTCAGTACCCCTTGAAAGGTAGCTACTATTATAATATTTATCACCACATAGCAGTTTTGCCTGTTTTAATCTACATGTAAGTGGAATTATACAGACTGTACTCTTGTGTCTGGCTTCTTTCTAAGTCATTTAAACTCTTTAAGCCTCGGTTTCTTCATCTATATAACAGGAATACTAACAGCACCTATATCATAGGATTGTGAAGATTTAATGAGATAAAACATATAAAATGCTCAGGATACTGCCTGGGACATACTATGTACTGAATAAATATTAGTCCTTTCCTTTCTTCCTTCCTTTCTGTCTAAGTTCTTAGAGCTGTATTAGGTACCCTTGGTGTACAAGAGAAGTATAAAAGGCAGTTCACACCCTTAAGGAGCATATAATCTAGTTATGGAGAAGAGGATCCAAAGTACTTGGTAAGCAGGAAGTGACAATATTAATAAAATATACTACTAATATAATGAATATAATAATATCAATTACTAATCCCACTGCTGATTGGAGAGGAGGCAGGCAATATTTTGAAATGGTTAAAAGCATAGGTTTTGGAGTTTTGGGGCTTCAGTTCCAGCTCCAGTTTCCCTACTTACCAATTGTGTGAATTGTGTGCCCTTGGGGATGTCACATATGTCTCTAAGCCTCAGTTTCTTCATCTGTAGAATGAGAATAATACTGCTGTCTACTTCATGGGATTGCTGAGAACAATGAATACAACATATATCAAGTGCCTGTCACAGGGCCTGGAACATAGTATGCACTTAAACAGTGATATTTGCTGAAGTTTTTTTCCTGCTTTGAAATACTAGGATTCATAAAGATCAAAAAGTACCAGCCAACCAGGGCTGATTAAGTGGCTGGTAAACCTCACCTACTCCAGTTGAATAGATAGAGAGCCCCTAAGATGACTGTTGAAGCCCAAGAGGCCACTTCTTTCTTTACCCTCTACCTTTCTCTAGTACACACTCAAGGTACTACCAGTGACCATTGGTCTAAGGACTGTGCCTCTGAGCCCCCACAAGCATGCTTTTTTATTGTTCATAAACCTTAACCCCTATTGATCCAGATCTCCAAATGGGACTATCCCTTGAAAGGCTGACTCCGTACAGCCTTAAGCCAGGAGCCATGGCAAGCTGGCCCTAGTCCAGCAATGGAAGACTCATTTGTCACTGAGGAGTGCAATTTTCATGGCCTTTGAAGTCAACATTTGCAAATCAAAATTCTTTAAACACTGTTTAGCATCACAGTGTTTTGAGAAAACATTTTCAAAACGTTTTTATGCATTCTGCTTCCCACTGTTCAAAACAAATTTAAGAAAAACTTAAAAATCAACATGTCTTGAAAATATTTTTCATACCAAAACAAATGTCTCAAAAGCTTTTTGCAGATAAGATGATTAGTGAGATGATTCAGCCCCAAAGAATATTTTCTCTAGCGTTGTTCTGACGATTGTATTTTTCAGGCTTGATTTAGTCAGATTATTGTCTCAAAACCATATTTATTTTCTATCTTCAGACTCAGCCAAGAGACCAAGGGAATTTAAAATCTTAAAGCCTCAACATAAAACATTTGTTGAATAAATGAATTATTTCTTCTTTTTTTCTTGGCTGCCAGAGGACTCAGAGTTACATTAGGTAGAGGTAACTATTTCACCCTTTTTTCTGCCTTTCTCTAATTTTTTAAAAAACAGCATTATTGAGGTATAATTGATATACAAAAACAGCATATATTTAATGTATATAATTCAATAAGTTTGGACAACTGAATATACCTGTGAAGTCACAATCAAGGTAGTAAACATATCCATCACATCCAGAAGTTTCCTGTGTCCCTTGGTTTTTGTTTTATTTTCTGGAAAGAACACTTAATATGAGATATACCCTTTTAATAAATATTTCAGTGCCTATCTGTGAAATTACTAGAAGAAAATATAAAGAAAAACTTTTTTTAAATGGAGGAACTGGGGATTGAACCCAGGACCTCGTGCATGCCAAGCATGCAGTCTACCACTGAGCTATACCCACCCCCTCTCCTGGAAAAACTTCTTGACACTGTTCACAATGATTTCTTGGCTATGACACCAAAAGCACAAGCAACAAAAACAAAAATAGGTAAGTGGGACTACATCAAACTAAAATGATTGTGCTGTTTTTTTTTTCTGCACAGCAAACGAAATGATCAAAAGAATGAAAGGTAACTAATGGAATGGGAGAAACTACTTGCAAAACCTGATAAGAGGTTAGTATCCAAAATATATAAGGAACTCCTACAACTCAATAGCAACCCCCCCCCCCCAAATAACCCAATTTAGGAAACAGACAAAGCACTGGGGTAAACATTCCTACATGGTTTTTCTGTCACTCTTTTGATCTTTATTTATTTGCCCTATTTCTCTGAATTTTTATGTTAATCTGCCTCAAATCCATTTTGGAAGTAGATGACATATAAAACATAAATCTTTCAAAATCTACAAACAAGAAAAAATATGCTTAATAGAAAATGAGCAAAATATGTAAATTGGCATTTCACAGAATAGGAAATCTGAAATTAAGGGAAAATGCCCAATTGCAGTAGTACTCAGATAAATGTAAAATTGGAAAACCATAAGATATCATTTAATGCATATTTAAATTGAAAAATTAGAAAGTTAGATAATATTATGAGCAGGTGACATTATGGGGGATCATATATTCTCATGTACTGCTGGTAGGAATGTGAAATGGCACGGACACTCTGGAGAGTAATCTGGAGAGTAATCTGGAAGTGCTTAATGAAATTAAATGCACATAAACCCTATGACCGAGTTTATAGTTCTGGAACAGATCCATTAAGGGACATGTGCAGGTATGTTTATGGAATCATTTTTTTGTGACAGAACTGAAGGCAACCTAGATATCTATAACTAGTGGACTGGTAAATAAAGTGTGACATATGCATATGATGAGAATATCATGTGAAATCAGAACTAATAGTCTTGATACATGTCT
Source organism: Camelus ferus (assembly GCF_009834535.1). Classification (NCBI taxonomy): domain Eukaryota; kingdom Metazoa; phylum Chordata; class Mammalia; order Artiodactyla; family Camelidae; genus Camelus; species Camelus ferus. Next base: position 91,284,806 of record NC_045732.1, on the reverse strand, counting down.
TGGTCAGCTGAGGCTCCCATAACAAAATACTATAGATTGGGTGGCTTAAACAACAGACATTTATTTTCTTACAGTTCTGGAGGCTGGAAGTCCAATTAGGGTGACAACATGGTCGATTTCTGGGGGCTAAGGGCCTGACTTCTAGGTGGTGTCTTCTCCCTGCATCCTCACATGGCAGAGAGGGAGAAAGGAAGCTCTCCAGTGTCTTTTCTTGTAAGAGCACTAGTCCCATTAAAAAGTTCCTACCCTCATGACCTTATCTAACTCTAATACTTCCCAAAGGCCCTGATCTCCAACTGCCATCACATTGGAGTTTAAGCCTTCAATGTATGAATGAGGGTGAGGGTACAGAAACATCTAGTTTGTAACAATACACCTAAAGTAATATAAATAGATCTTAAACAAAAATGACGTTGAGTAAAAAAATAATAAAGAGAGTTTCATAGTGCAATACATTTATGCAAAAAACCATAAAATTTCAAGATTACACATGTATCTAAATTAGTATATGGGTGATGTATTGAAAGGATGTTTATTAAGTAAATTAGGATGGATGTCTTGAGGTGCAGAGGGGAAATGGGATTGGAGATGGTAAAAGAGAAAAAAATAAAATTAATTTAAAAAGAGAGACCTTGTAATGAAAAAAATAAAATTAATTTAAAAAAAGAGACCTTGTAATGAAGACTGTGTGTCATTAACCAAAGAATATGAGTGACTAAAGTCTGTGAATTTTGAGGTCAAAATAATCAGAAAAATAATTATAAATTTAAGGGATCTATTGCTGTGTTTCAGTACTAGTGCCTATAAATAGAGAAAAAACTTTCTCGGCCTTTAAGATATGGACATTTTAATTGTACAGATGAAGAAGACTCCTGTGCCTACCTCAAGATCATATGAATGGTATGCAAGTAGTCAAGATGATTTCTATGGAAATGAGTGATTAGATGCTAAACTCAAGACTTACCATATTTTTAGAATAAGAATGAGGTCTGAACTTAGGGCATGATTTTTTTTTTTTTTTAAAACACTGCAATAATGGAAGGTTGTGTGTAGGCAGGGGAGTGATCTCTGAAGAGGAGCATCTCAAAATTAAATTCAAGAGCATCCAGTCCCCAAAAAGGTAGATACATGATGCACAGTTTCTATAATACTATCTGGCTTGGGGAGTGGGAGTGGAGGTCGAAGTAAGGAGGCACAGTTGAGAAAAAGAAGCTGTTTGGGGCAGGGAGAAAGTTATTCCAAAAGAGAAGCAGGATGGAGAAAAATTGGAATGAATGGGAAGAGTGAGTAGAAGTTTTGCTTATCAGAGAGACTTAGAGATTGTGTTAGATTGGGTGAGTGTGGAGATAGACTTTTCTAAATAGGAATCAAGAGTCTAACATTTAGCTTTCAGTCTTTTATGCCTAGGTGCCAATCAGCCTGACAGAAATCACCTGGAAGACTGTGCCATCCACCCTCAAATACACACTCCATTGTGCAGTGTTACTGTTCTCCCTTGCATGTGACAATAGGATGTGATCTGAAAGCTGATAGGCAGAGAATGCAGTCACTGTCAAAGCTGATTTGGTTTGCCTAGTTCCCTGGGTTCCATTTTGGTTGGGGAGAGATGAGAGAGTGATGACAAAATGCACAGGATGTACTATGAATTTTCCAGAATCATAATTATAGTGGGTATGCCCATTAATTAGCTTTAAGCATAAAACATATTCTTTGCCTATTGGATTTTACTAATAAAATAAGAGACATATTTGTCCTGAGAGTATGACATGGGGCCAGGATTCATTTCATTTTAAGGAACATTATTGAGTATCCTCTGGAAGCCTAGAACTGAGTTTAAAAGATTTTTAAAAAATGATCGCTAATTCTCAAAGAATTCATTGTCAGTCAATTTTCTAGATTCTCAAAATTAAACCTAGCATTGACATTTTGAAGTCAGTCAATCAACATATAGCTACATGTGTGCAATCCTTACAGAGACTGGGGCTATGAACTGTTGCCAGTGCAGTAGGGAAGGGAAGAAGATATGCTGAGAATTTACTAGGTATCGGGTTCTATGACTAAGCTTGTTATGTATTCTTTCATTGGGATTCTAAAAAGGAGGTCCTTGGAGAAACAAAAGAATTGGGGTTATTTTGCCTACAGATGAGAGGTGTCTTGGCTGTTCCTAGATGTCTGAGGACTTGTCATTTACAGAGGGAGAACTGTGCCTTACAGCTCCAGAGAAAACACTAGCCCATAGAAGGAACTTTTCAAAGGGAAAACATTATTTAATGGGTAAAATAAATCAAAAGTATAATAATATTAATAGTCACAGCCTCCATTTACTGATCATTTACTAAGTGCCAGGCTCTGTGCTGAGCATTTTAAATCCATTATCTTAATTTGTTCTCTCAGACATGCAATGTGCTAAGTGTTCAAACCAACTCTTCCAAAAACTGGCATAAAAGAAAAACAAAATTGGGCTGCATTGAAAAACTTTGCCCCTACAATTTAATCAAATTAAGATGAATCTTTTCAGTAGTAGTATGACTTTTTCACTAGCTACAAGGGCACAATGCTTCTTTAGGGCATAGGGCACTGTGCTATACCAGCATTTACCTCCCTTTGTGATTGTCATTTCATGAATTCTGGTCACTCTTTCCCATTTTCTGAGGGCTGGCTGTCAGGCTTCCTTGACACTCCAGGTCTTGCCATCATCCTACGTGACCTCAACAATATCTATGTGGAAGACCCATCCCACACAACCTGGCCTCATACCTCCCTGACCTTTAACCTCTTACTACCTCAACCATCACCAGCTATTTGACATCATTGGACATGGCTTCACTCCCTAGGAAAATCAACTCCAATATCCCATTGTAACCAAAATCTTGTAGCAATGGCTGAGTTCCATGTCATCTGCTCTTTGGCCTCACGAGAACTCCTGTGCCTAAAATCCTTCCTTTTCTGTTCATTTTCTTTCTTGTCTAGCCAGGATCTTGGGGCACATGTATTTAGCACTGACTGCATATTCATCCCCTTGCGTCCTGAATACCATGTAGCTTCAGCTTTGGATCCCTCCAAACATCTGATTTCTCTAATCTCATATTGCCCACTGTGGAAGAAAGGAACAGTATTCCAAACATTGGTTCCTATAATAGTTTTCAACCTCAGCTGGGCCCTCAGGCCACACAGCAACCCTTTCAAAAGACCCAGGTCATCTCTTTCTCCTTTTCTCTTCCCATTTGTATTCCAAGTTTCTTCATCATGCTTACTGTATTCTATTTAGAAAATCTTTGCCAAAGGCAAGGCCACTTAGAGTCTCTACTATGTGTTCTGCTAGAAATTTCATTAAGTCTTTGATCCATTTTGAGTCAAATTTTGTCTATAGTGTGAGATAAAAGCTAAGGTTCAGTTATCTTACACACAGTTATCCCATCGATTCAGCACCAATTGTTGAAAAAGATTTATCCATCGTCAAAAATCAAGTGACCCTATATGGACTCTATTCTCTTCCATTGAAACTATTATGTACCTGTCTTTACAAAAATACTTCACTTGCCTTGATTATTATACCTTTATTTTTTAAACATTTTTTATTGAGTTATAGCCATTTTACAATGTTGTGTCAAATTCCAGTGTAGAGCACAATTTTCAGTTATACATGAACATACATATATTCATTGTCACATTTTGTTTGCTGTGAGCTACCATAAGATCTTGTATATATTTCCCTATGCTATACAGTATAATCTTGTTTATCTGTTCTACATTTTGAACTCTCAATCTGCCCCTTCATACCCCCCACCCACTTGGCAACCACAAGTTTGTATTCTATGTCTATGACTCTGTTTCTGTTTTGTATTTATGTTTTTATTTTTTAGATTCCACATATGAGTGATCTCATGTGGTATTTTTTTTCTCTTTCTGGCTTACTTCACTTAGAATGACATTCTCCAGGAACATCCATGCTGCTGCAAATGGCATTATGTTGTCGGTTTTTATGGATGAATAGTATTCCATTGTATAAATATAAAACCACTTCTTTATCCAGTCATCTGTCGATGGAAAATTAGGCTGTTTCCATGCCTTGGCTATTGTAAACAGTGCTTCTATGAACATTGGGGTGGAGGTGTTAATTTGAAGTAGGGTTCCTTCTAGATATATGCCCAGGAGTGGAATTCCTGGGTCATATGATAAGTCTATTCCTAGTCTTTTGAGGAATCTCGATACTGTTTTCCACAGTGGTTGCACCAAACTGCATTCCCACCAGCAGTGTAGGAGGGTTCCCTTTTCTCCACAGCCTATCCAGCATTTGTCATTTGTAGACTTTTGAATGATGGCCATTCTGACTAGTGAGAGGTGATACTTCACTGTAGTTTTGATTTGCATTTCTCTGATAATTAGTGATATTGAGCATGTTTTCATGTGCCTATTGATCATTTGTATGTCTTCCTTGGAGAATTGCTTGTTTAGGTCTTCTGCCCATTTTTGGATTGGGTTGTTTGTTTTTTTCTTATTAAGTCATATGAGCTGCTTATATATTCTGGAGATCAAGCTTTTGTCAGTTTCACGTGCAAAAATTTTCTCCCATTCCGTAGGTTGTCTTTTGTTTTATTTATGGTACGTTATTTATGGCTCATAAGTTTAATTTGGTCCCATTTGTTTGTTCTTGCTTTTATTTCTATTGCTTAGGTAGACTTCCCTAGGAGAACATTTTTGAGATGTGTGTCAGATAATGTTTTGCTTATATTTTCTTCTAGGAGGTTTATTGTATCTTGTCTTATGTTTAAGTCTTTGATCCATTTGAGTTTATTTTTGTGTATGGTGTAAGGGAGTGTTCTAGCTTCATTGATTTACATGCTGCTGTCCAGTTTTCCCAACACCATTTGCTGAAGAGACTGTCTTTATTCCATTGTATATTCTTGCCTCCTTTGTCGAAGATTAGTTGACCAAAAGTTTGTGGGTTCATTTCTGGGCTCTCTATTCTGTTCTGTTGGTCCATATGTCTGTTTTTTTTTTTTTTACCAGTACCATGCTGTTTTGATTACTGTAGCTCTGTAGTATTGTCTGAAGTCTGGGAGAGTTATTCCTCCAGCCTCTTTCTTTGTCTTCAGTAATGCTTTGGCAATTCTAGGTCTTTTGTGGTCCCATATAAATTTTATTATGATTTGTTCTAGTTCTGTGAAATATGTCCTGGGTAATTTGTTAGGGATTGCATTGAATCTGTAGATTGCCTTGGGCAGTGTGACCATTTTAACAATATTGATTCTTCCAATCCAGGAGCATGGGATATCTTTCCATTTTTTACAGTCTTCTTTAATTTCCTTCATGAATGGTTTATAGTTTTCTGTGTATAAGTCTTTCACCTTCTTGGTTAGATTTACTCCTAGGTATTTTAGTACTTAGGGTGCTATTTTAAAGGAGATTATTTCTTTACTTTCTTTTTCTGTTGATTCCTTGTTAGTGTAAAGAAATGCAACTGATTTTTGAATGTTAATCTTGTAACCTGGTACCTTGCTGAATTCTTCGATCAGCTCTAGTAGTTTTTGTGTGGACCTTTTAGGGTTTTCTATATATAGTATCACGTCATTGGCATATAGTGACACTTTTACCTCTTCTTTTCCAGTTTGGATCCCTTTTATTTCTCTCTCTTGCCTGATTGCTGTGGCTAGGACATCCAAGACTATGTTGAATAGGAGTGGTGATAGTGGGCAGCTTTGTCTTGTCCCAGATTTTAGTGGGAAGCTTTTGAGTTTTTCACCGTTGAGTACTATGCTGGCTGTAGGTTGTCATATATAGCTTTTATTATGTTGAGATATGTTCCCGCTATACCCACTTTGGTGAGAGTTTTTATCATAAATGGGTGTTGAATTTTATCAAATGCTTTTTCTGCATCTATTGCGATGATCATGTGGTTTTTGTCCTTTCTCTTGTTGATGTGATGTATTACATTGATTGATTTGCATATGTTGAACCACCCTTGTGTCCCTGGGATGAACCACACTTGGTCATGATGTATAATCTTTTTTATGTACTGTTGGAGTCTATTTGCTAATATTTTGGTGAGGATTTTTGCATCTATGTTCATCAGTGATATTGGTCTGTAATTCTCTTTTTTGGTAGTGTCTTTGCCTGGTTTTGGTATCAGGGTGATGGTGGCTTCATAGAATGAATTTGGGAGTATTCCCTCCTTTTAAATCTTCTGGAAGAGTTTGAGAAGGACTGGTATGAGTTCTTCTTTGTATGTTTGGTAGAATTCCCCAGTGAAGCCGTCCAATCCTAGACTTTTATTTGTAGGGAGGTTTTTTATTACTATTTCAATTTCATTTCTAGTGATGGGTTTGCTCAAGTGGTCAGTTTCTTCTTGATTCAGTCTTGGTGGACTGTATGTTTCCAGAAACTTGTCCATCTCCTCTAGGTTATCCATTTTGGTTCTATATAGTTTTTCATAATATTCTCATATGATATTCTGTATTTCTATGTTATTTGTTGTAATTTCTCCCTTTTCCTTTCTTATTTTGCTTATTTGTGCTTTCTCTTTTTTCTTCTTTGTGAGTTAGGCCAGCAGTTTGTCGATTTTATTTACTCTTCAAAAAAACCAGCTTTTGGTTTGATTGATTTTTCTATTTTTTTTAATCTCTCTTTTATTTATTACCTCACTGATATTTATTATTTCCCTCCTTCTGCTACCTTTTAGGTGTTTTTGCTATTCTTTTTCTAATTATTTTAGCTGGTGGGTTGGATTGTTTATTTGAGATTGTTCCTCTTTTTTGAGGAAGGCCTGTATCACTATAAACTTCCCTCTTAGCACTGCCTTTGCTGTGTCCCATAAACTTTGTGTGGTTGTGTTTTCATTTTCACTTGTCTCAAGGTAGTTTTTTAATTTCAACTTTGATTTCATCGTTGGCCCACTGTTTTTTTAATAGCATGTTGTTTAATCTCCATGCTTTCCTTTTTTTCTCCTTTGTTGCTCTGTAGTTGATTTCTAGTTTCATGGCACTGTGGTCAGTAAGATGCTTGAGATAATTTCTATCTTCTTAAAATTGTTGAGGCTTCTTTTGTGCCCAAGTATGTAATCAATCCTAGAGAATGTTCCATGTGCACTTGAAAAAAAAATCCTATTTTGAGGGGCGTAATGCTCTGAGTATATCCACCAAATCTAATTTTTCTATTGTATTATTTAATTTTTCCATTGCCCTATTTATTTTCTGTCTGGAAGATCTGTCTAGTGATGTTAATGTGGTGTTAAAATCTCTGACAATGATTGTATTCCCATCAATTTCCCCCTTTATCTCTGTTAGTAATTGTTTTATGTACTTAGGTGCTCCTATATTGGGTGCATATATATTAATGAGTGTAATATCCTCATCTTGTATGACTCCTTTAATCATTATAAAATGTCCTTCTTTATCTTTCTTTATGGTCTTTGTTTTAAAGTCTATTTTGTGTGAAATCAGTACTGCTACACCTGATTTTTTGGCTTTTCCATTTGTATGGAATATCCTTTTCCATCCTTTCACTCTCAATCTGTGTGTATCATTCTCCCTAAAGTGGGTGTCTTGTATGCAGCATAGTGAAGGTTCTTGCTTTATTATCCAGTGTGCCACTCTATGTCTTTTGACTGAAGCATTTAGTCCATTAACATTTACAGTAATTAATGACAGATGAGTGTTTATTGCCATTTTGAACTTATTTTTGCAGTTGATTTGGTATATCCTCTTTGTTCCTTTCTTCTTCCTTTTGTGCTTTGGTAATTTTCCTTTGTATTGTCTTGGATTTTATTTAGTTTTTGTGACTCACTTGTAAGTTTTTGGCTTGTGGTTACCCTTTTCTGTAAGTCTACTAACCCATTACTATAACTGTTTGTACTAAACGGATAGTAACATAATCTCAAACCTATCCTACTGAGAATTAAAAAAATTAAGAAAAAAGAAGAAAATATATGTTCTTGTTTCCCTCTCCCACTCTTAATGATTTAAATGTCTTGTTTTATAATTTTGTGTTTATTACATTTGTAATTCATGGTAGTTATCACCTTTCCAGTTATGCGTTTCTCATTTCTGTAGCATCCTGCTTCTTTTCTATTTAGAGTAGACGTTTCAATATTTCTTTTAGCATGGGCTTAGTGTTGCTAAACTCTTTTAGTTTTTGCTTGTCTATGAAATTCTTTATCTCTCCTTCTATTCTAAAAGATGGCCTTGCTGGATAAAGTGTCCTAGGCTGCATCTTTTTTTCTTTCAGGACTTTGAATATATCTTGCCACTCCCTTCTGGCCTGTAGTATTTGTGTAGAGAAATCAGCTGAGAGCCTTCTGGGGGTTCCCTTGTAACTCACTCTTTGTTTTTCTCTTGCTGCCTTTAGGATCATTTCTTTATCCTTGAGTCTGACCATCTTGAGTGTGATATGTGTTGGTGTGGGTCTGTTTGGATTCTTCCGGTTTGGGACCCTCTGAACTTCCTGTACTTGGATTTCTGATTCATTCTCTAGGTTTGGGAAGTTTTAAGTCATCATTTCTTCAAATACCTTTTCAATCCCCTTTGTTCTTTCTTCCCCTTCTGGAACCCCTATTATGCGCAGATTGGCATGCTTTATATTATCCCATAGGTCCCTTACATTGTTTTCAATGGTTTTTATTTGTTTTTCTCCCAGCTGTTCTGATTGGGTGCTTTCTGTTGTCCTGTCTTCTAGGTCACTTATTTATTCCTCTGCATTATCTAGCCTGCTTTGTACAGCCTTTAGATCAGCTCTCATCTCAGCAAATGAGTTTACCAATTCTACTTGGATCTTCTTTATAGCTTCAATTTCATTTTTGACGTATTTTATATCTCTAAGCAGTATCTCTTTTAGTTCCATCAGTACTTTGATCACTCCTTTTTTGAAATCTTGATCTAGTAGGCCATCAATGTCTATTTTATTGATCATGCTTTCAAGGGATTTCTCTTGCTCTTTTAATTGGGAGTGGTTCTTCTGCTTCTTCATATTGCTAATATCTCTCTGGCACTGTGGCTTATGGAGTATCAGTATCTATTGTGGTCTTTAAGGAGTTTATTTATTTATATATCTAAAGCCTATGCAGGAATAAAACTTAAAAAAAGAGAGAGAATTTTAAAAGAATGGAGAAAAAATGGTTTGAAAACAGTCTATAATCAATAATAGAAGAGCAAGTTGAAGCAGAATAGCAATCGAGTTGAGACGTCTTTTAAAAGCCTTAAAAAAGGAGAAAAAATTAAAGAATAATATTTGAAACCTGTGAATAATCAATAACAGGAGATCAAAACCAACAGAATTAAAAACGAAATGAGGTGGATTTTTAAAAATAATAACAATAAAAAGATTTTAAAAAATTTAAAAGGGATTAAAACTGTAAATATATACAACTGTTCAAAAAGTAAAGATTTAAAAGGTAATAAAAAATAGAACAGATATAAAAAAGATTAAAAAAAATAGGGATGTGTTCTCCTGGAGACTGTGCACTCTTAATGATTTTATCGATAAGTCTTTCTGTCTTCTCCCTGTTTCGCGAACTGAGCTTACTGTTTCCAGGGGCCCTCTGTTGGCGCCCCTCATCTGTGCTGCTCCCAGTGCCTGTTGGCAAGCAGATCGGGCCCCCTCCCAACACTGGGTCAGGTGCTGCTCTCCTCGGTGTGCGGGCGGGTCACTCCCCTTCCTGATGCCGCATTCAGATACTGCGCTCGGGGGAGGTAGGCAGGTGGATACAGCCCCTCCCAGCACCATGGTCAGGTGCTAAGCTCCTGCCAGGAAGGCGGGTGGCCGCCTGCCCTCTTCAGGTGCCAGTCACTCCACTGCTCTGTGCAGCTTCCCACTCCGCCTCGGGTAGACGCTCCGTAGGCGGGCTCAGGGAAGACTGTGGAACAGCCCCGCCCCTGCTCCTTTCCAAATCTCAGCTCCTTTTTTGTCTTGGCAGCGTGAGTTCTCTGAGGTACCAGGGCAGAAAGAGCCTATCAGTCTCGGGCTGTATACAGGTCTCAGTCCTACCTAGGAGATTGTGGAGTCCCCGAGTGTGGATTCAGGTCTCAGCCCTGTCCCCGCCTGGGTGCTGTGCACAGGAGGATATGGCAGCTGTGGCTGCTCCCCGCCTCTCTTCTCATGAGAAGTGCTAGTAATGGTGCCATGGGTCTGAGAAGACAAAGGTGCCCCTCCCTCCAGGGCACACCAGCAGTGTTTTCTCTTTTTTTCATAATTTATGGGGGGCCCAGGTTGTTCTGCTCTGTATCCCCTCTCAGCCATGGAATGTGGCACCCTGCAATACCCTGGGGCTGCCTCAGTGCAGCCGCCTCAGCCCTCTGCCTGGATCAGGCAGCCTGTCCCAGCTCCCGGCTGCCAGCTCGTGTCTTGGGCTGGGTGTCTCAGGGACCCTTTGTGCCAGTTAACTTGGTTCTGTTGGTCAAGGGGTGCTCCGGGCAGATCTGAGCCTTGGAGGTTCCCCCTCCGTCCCTCTGGCCTCTCCATTGGAGAGGGGGAGATTCAGCGAATGAGCACTTTTCCTCCTTTGTCACTCTCCCCACGGGACTGGTCCTGTACTGTTTTTCTTTTTCTTCTTTCTTTTTTCCTTTTTTCCTACCAGATTTTTGGCGTCTGTCTTTTGAAGAGGTTAATGTTCTGTCGGAGTTCTGCAGGTGCTCTGGTTGGCTGAGTGGGTCCGTGGATGTGAGTTTTGGTGTATTTGTGGGAGAGGGTGAGCTACGAGCATCCTTCTACTCCGCCATCTTGCTTCTTCTCATTATACCTTTATAATGAATCTTAAAACCAGGTGGTTTGTTCTTTGTTCTTTATAAAAGTTGTTTTGAAACGTGTAGATTCTTTGAATCCCCATATAACTTTTAGAAACAACTTGTGAATGAAGCTTGCTGGGATTTTGATTATCATTGTGATGATTCTATAGATCAATTTGGAGACAACTGATATCTTAACAATATTGAGCCTTGTGATCCATAAACATGGTATATCTCTACACTTATTTAGGTCTTCTAAAATTTCTCTCAGCAGTGTTATTATGTATGTGTCTTTCACATAATTTGTAAAATTTATTCCTAAATATTTTATATTATTTAATGCTGTTGGAAATAATCTTTTTTTTTTAACATTTAAACTTCCTTTTGTTTGTTGCTGGGATACAATACATTTTTGTATATTGACCTTGTATCCTGCAACTTTGCTAAACTCACTATTTAGTATCATTTTTTTGTAAATCTCTTATGATTTTCTACAGAGATGATCATGTAGTCTGGGAATAAAATATCTGTTTCTAATCTGAATTTTTCTTTCTTTTTCATTCCTCTCTATGTTGAGTAAAGCCTCCAGTACAATGTTGAATAGAAATATTGTGGGTACATATCCTTGCTTTATTCCTGATCTAAGAGGGGAAACATGTAGTCTTTCAATATTCAGTATACTGTTAGCTGTAGATTTTTCATAGTTTTCCTTTATCAATTTGAAGATGTTATCTTCTATGGATAATTTGCATAGTTTTTTTTAAAATAATCAATAATGGATGTTGGATTTTACTTAAGGTGTTTTCTGTATTTATTCTGTATAATAATTATATATTTTTTTCTTTTTTCTTTTGTTAATATGGTGAATTACAATGATTTTCAAGCAGTAACCCAAATTTGCAGTCCTTTTATAATTCTACTTGGCCATGATGTAATATGTTTTAAATATTTTACTGGCTGTGATTTGCTAAAATTTGTTAAGAATTTTAATGTATATGTTTGTGTGGGATATTGATCTATATAGTTTCGTTGTGATAATTTTGACTGGTTTTGGTATCAGGGTAATGCTGTAAAGTATTACCTCATTTTAATTTTTCTGGAAATGTTTGTGTAGAACTGGTACTATTTCTTGCTTCAGTGTTTGGTAGATGTTACAAGAAAAGCTATTGAGACCTAGAATTTTCTTTGTGGGAAGGCTTTTAACTACAAATTCTTTAGTATCTTAAATAGATATTGGACATTTCAAGTTATCTTTTTCTTCTTCAGTGAGCTTTGGTAGTTTTGGTCTTTTAAAGATTTGTTCATTTCATCTAAATTGTCAAAATTATTGACTGAAATTGTTTATAATATCCTTTTTATTCCCTATTATTTGTAGAATCTGTAGTGGTGTCACCTTATCCCTGATATTGGTAAATTGTGTCTTCTTCCTTTTTGCCCTGATTAGTCTGGCTAGAGGTTTATGAAGTTTTTTGGCCTTCTCAAAGAACTAGCTTTGGTCACATTGATTTTCCCTAATGTGTTCCTGTTTTATATTTTATTGATTTCTGATAACTTGATATAAGACTTTTCTTCTTTTCTAATGTAATTTTTCATGGTATAAATTTCTTCCCAACCACTGCTTTAGCTAAAATCCACAGATTTTGGTATCTTGCATTATCATGTTTATTCAGTTCAAAACATTTTAAATTTTTCTTGTGATTTCTTATTTGGCCATGGATTATTTAGAAGTGTATTGTTTAATTTTTAAATACTTGGAGATTCTTCTTATATCTTTTTGTTACTGATTTCTAATTTTAATTCTATTTGGTCAGAGAACATATTTGTATGATTTTAATCTTGAAAATATATATTTAGGCTTATTTTATATGGTCTATCATGATAAAAGTATGTGTACTTGGAGATTTATTTATTCTAATACTTTTTAGTGGCATAGTCTATAAATGTCATGTAGGTAAATTGTATTGATTATACTGTTCCAGTCTTCTTTAACCTCACTGACTTTCTGTCGACTTGTTCTGTCCATTATTGAGAAGGGGGTATTGAAATCTCCAACTGTAATTGTAAATATGCCTATTTTTTCTTTCAGCTTTATCAGTATTTACATCATGTTTTTTTGAATCCCAGTCATTAGGTGCATAATATCTAAGATTATTATATATTTTTGATGAATCAACTCCTTTGAAATTATGAAATGACCTTTTTTGGTCTGAAGTCTATGTTGCATGTACTGATATGGTTACTCTAGCTTTCTTTTGTCAATTGTTAGCATGATTAACCTTTTTTTCAGAGTTTTTAAAGATATTTTTTCCGATGTTTCTGACTTGCATTGCTTCCAATAAGTCTGCTATCTTTCTTATATTTGTTCCTCAGTATGTAATAGGTGCTTTTTCCCCTTTGGCTTCTTTTAAGATTTCTCTTTATCACTAGTTTTAATCAATAAGAATATGATGTGCCTCGATGTAGTTTTTTCATGCTTTTTGTTCTTGGAATATTGAGATTCTTGAATTTGTAGATTTATAATTTTCATCTAATTTGGAAAATGTTCAGCCATTATTTCTTCCAATATTTTTTCTGTTCTCCCTCCTTTTCTTTTCTTCTAATGAACATCACATGTTCAGGCTGATTAAATTTGTCCCACTACTCACTGTGCTAACTTTTTCTTTTTTTTTTTTCCTCCCTTTGTTTAATTTTCAATAGTTTCTAATGTTCTGTCTTTAAATCTTGTAATCCTTTCTCTGCAGGTTTCTCTTCTTGTTACTTACCCCTTACACACTGATGTTCCTCCAAGGATCTTTCCTGTGCTACTTTTTCTTCTCACCCTGCACACTGATCCACTTCCAGAGCTTTAGTTACCACTTCTATTTTGATCACTGCTAAAACTGTGTCTTTAGTCCAGACCATTCAGTATTCCAGTATTTCTGACTGCCTATTTGACATCTTCCCTGGCTTGACCCAAAGGTACTTCAGCTCACACAGAAACTACTATCTACTCTTGTGTGTCTTATGTTAGTAAATAGCAACACAAAACAGCTGGTTACCAACACTAGCAATGTGGGTCTCATCAAAGACCCACCCCAACTCATTCTCTAACCCCATTTATTTGATGATGACATTTTGTCAGCTTTATTCTTTAATATGACTCAGGTTGTTCTGCCTTTCTCTATTAAAACTACATTGGCTCAAGTTCCAGGTCTTCCTCATCTACATAATTGCTAGTCTCCCTGCCTTTATAATCCTCTTCCAATCTTTCTTGCACTCCGCCTACTACAGAATGACTTTCTACTATGCAGATCTGATCATGTCATTCTCTAAGTTCCTATGGACAACAAAATACAGTTCAAATTTCTTCACATAGGATACAAAGACTCCCGTGATCTTTTGCCTACTTCACTAACATAAGTTTTTATAGATCTTCTTTGTAAGTAATCCACGATGGCTATTTGCAGTTCCTTGAAGAAGCTATGTTGTTTCATACCTCTGTGTCTTTGCTTCGGCTCTTCCTCCTCATAAAATATACTTTTTACCTTTCTGTATGGCAAATTCTTACTTATTCTTTCAGACCCAGCTCAAGAGTTCATTTTTCTACAAAGTGTTTCCTGAACCACCCAGGGTAATAACTCCTTTTTTTTTTTTTTTTTTTTTTTGATCCACCAAAGTACATGGTACCTCTATTATATAATTTCTTACATTCTATTACAAATATTTGTTCACATCAGTCTTCCTTACTATACTATAAGCTTCTTGAAGGCTTAAACCTTGTTGCATTTCTGTATCCCTAGGTTTATAGCATAATTCTTAACATATGAAAAGTGCCCAGTAAATGTTTATTGATGTATAGAATTGTTTTTCCATGGATATAAAATGGGTAAGAGGTATGGCAGGATTTGAACCTGGATTTTTGTAAATTGAAATCCTTATTTTATAAACTACTTGATCCTATCTTCAAGTTAAATATCCCAATTCATTGAATTTTTCTTCCTAAAGTTCTCTATATGGACTTATTTGATCTTATTTGATCATTTCTCTCTCTCTCTCTTTCTCTCTCATTGTCCACTTTTTCCACATGTATAAGACTTTTAAGTCTGTAAATCTATAGAAGATATGAAAATTTGTATTTTCCAAAGATAGCTACAATAATATCTCATATTCCACATACTGTTGTGCAATATAACTCTCCCATCAAGACATAGGGTCCATTTTTCCCCTTCTTTGAGTCTGCATGGGACCTGTGACTGCTTTGAGCAATATAGTACAATGAAATTATGCTGTGACCATTCTTGGAATATCTCTTGTGTGTGTGTGTGTGTGTGTGTGTGTGTGTGTGTGTGTGTGTGTGTGTGTATAATTGAAGTATAGTCAGTTTACTGACTATTGTTTAAATTTATTGTTTAAATTTCTGGTGTACAGCATAATGTTTCAGTCATACATGAACATACATGTATCTTGGAATCTCTCTCAACCAATCTGGCAGTTTCTACTTCCTAACTCTTGAAATCCAGCAAACATATGACTATACTGAGACTATCAATGCTATGAGAAGTTCACATCATCTGGAGAGGCCTTGGAGGATGAGGTATTATATTGAGAAAGAGGGGGAGAGGCCAATGTGTCAGACCTTGAGGTGCCAAACATTTAGGTGTAGAAACTATATTGAAAGCGGAGTATCTAGTTCTAGCTCTTCGGCAGACTCCATATGAATCAGAGACAAATTACCAGCCAAGACCTTCCCAAATTCCTGCTCCATTATATTATGAATAAAGTAAAACTGTTGTTTTAGGCCCCTAAATTTTGGATGATTTGTTATACAGCAATAGATAACCAAAATGGAGGAGAGGGGAAATTGACTAACATATCTACCATCATGGATGTCTTAGAGTAAAACCTTTTCCCCTAAGCCCCAAAATACCAAGAGAAGAAAGTCAAACTAGAGACTAGAAAGAAAGATAAGGACAAATATGAGGCCTTCTTAATAACTTTAGTGGGAAATAAATAGTACATAGAGCTTGGTACCCTTTGAAGTGGTGGAGACAAAACATAAATTATTTCCAAACAGGCAGGAAAAAGGATTCATTTTCACTAATACAGATGGCATGGATCAAGGGAAGGTAGCAGCTATTTTGAACAGCAGAAAGACTATTCCCCAAAGTCATGACAGGTAGAATAATGAGTTAAATATATAAGATACAATTTAGTAAGTATTAACTAACAGTAATAAATGGAGTCCAACCTGCATATGTATAAAAATAAATAATTAGCACAACCTGTGAGATAATAATTTAGGTGCCAGTAACTGCTCAGAGAGGTAATAACTTCTTAAACAACCTTATTAAAAGTAGAAAATTTCAAATGAAGGAGTCTGATCACTTTTTTAAAAAACTCAGAACATACCTGGAAGATTATCCTCAGTTCTGTGAGAAATCAGGAGAATCAGAGGACTCAAAGCATATAACCTGCAGGAACTGTTTACCCTTTAAGTCCCTGTTAATCTGGAGAGTCTCTGAAACTATATTTAGAGGCATTCTTGAAATTTTGAAGGTCTCACACAATTCCTCAATACCCTGTTTCAGCCTGGATCCACTGCAGTGGTGTTCTTTAAATCCAACTGCATAATACTCTAACAAGAGCTAGAAAGGCAGAGTCCAGAGGGAGGATTTCTTCTGGGCTTTCGCATGGTAAAATTTGATTAAGACAGGCTTTCCCGTAAAACCTCTGAGGTAGACTGGGGTGGGTCTTGTTTGGATGGCCCTGCTATCTCAAGAATAGGAAGGATTTCCAATTTTTCCGTTTAGAAAGAGCCAGCAGGCCTGAGGTCAAGGTCAGTTGGACATGACTTCACCAGAGTTTTGCCCCTGTTTGCTTTGCTTTGTGATGTATGACTCATCATAATTAAATTTTGAGCTATATTAACTATAATTCCTGCACTTATTAGGTGATCAGGGTTTAAAGCCCTTGTAAAAGAGGATGAGTTGCTCATTCTGATAATACAATTAACTACCCAACAAAACTAATATTTTATTTTAGGGAAGAGTAACTTTTGATTAATTATGCATTTTATTTCCCAAATCCCTGCAGCAGTAGGTCACATCTTCAGTGAGAAAGCCAGAGAAAAAGTGTAAAATTAGAAAATTCAGAGTGTTTGGAGGTTTATTAGTATGACCTCTCCAGAGTTGGCTTCTCCCTCAGAGCCCACTCCTAAGACTCTGTTCCCTTGGGCACATATGTACCTCAGGATTCTCCACAGCAGTGTATGCCTGAAAACATTTTTCTGGAAACACTGATTTCCATTTCCCTCATTTCTTTTCACAGAAACAGGGCATAATATTAGCATTTCTGAGGTTCTTTGGTAATATTTCCTTAGCAAAACCTATCTGAAGAGGACTGATTGAGAGGGATCAGGAAATGCTTCCTGAAAGAGGTGATGGTTGAGAAGAGCATTGACTCAAGGCTTACATGAGCATTGTGGTACATGGTTTGAGGTCAAGGAAATCAGTAAGAAGTTTATTTTGATAATCTAGATGAGAGATCAGCAGTAGGGATGAAGAGAAGCAGACATATCCAGCCAACTTTAAAGAAGTAGAAACTCAAGGAATTGCCAACTGATTGGATGTTTGGTAGGGGGCAGTAAGTCAGGAGGGTCAAGAAAAATTTCCAGGTGCTTAATTTGGGTGATAGGGCATATGACGATTGATTAGGTGGTAAAGTATGTTTTGTCCGGGGAGGCTTGTTTCTTCTGGAATGGTAGAAGAAATTCTGAGTTGGAGTTAACTGTGGTACATCAAGGTAGAGATGCGTAATAGGCAGCTGGATGTGTGGACCTAAAATTCAGAAGAGAGAACTAAATTTAGAAATCATGGATATAGTAGTTGGATCCATGGATGTGGACCAGGAATATGGTGTTTAAATTAGACTGTGAGATGAGAATTAAGGATTTAACTCTGGGGAAGATTAACTCTAAAAGGATGAGCCAAGGAGGAGTCAGGAAGGAGACTGAGCAGAAACAAGTATCAGTGGAGTTAACTATGGGGAACTGAGGACCACTGAGGCAAAGGGCAGGGAGGACACCTTGAAAAATGCATCAACTTTCTCAACGATAAGAATTAGTGGAAGAGGGGCTGAGGAAGACTTTACAGGTTTAAAGTTTAGCACAAGTAAAGTCACAGAAAGTGAACTGGGGAAGGTGCCAAGACAAAAATTTTAGTGAACTAAATTAAGCGTTTTCCCTGAAAGCAGTTTACCATCATTACCTACCCTGCCAAGGAGCCTCAGCGTGACTTCTCCCCTTCTGGAGTCCATGTAGGTATTACCCTTTTCTCCCCTCCTCTTACCCTCTGTCTCCCAAGGAGCAACGTTCATCTTTTGCTGCTTTCCCAAATCTTTCACTCCTGCTGGCTTGCAGAATGATGGAATATGAGGTATTCAAAACCTACAATATTCTGGCCCAAATGGACCTTCCCATTATATCTTTCCTTTCTTATATCCAATCTCAGCTCCATCAAAATACAATTATCCACTGATATCTATCTAGGCCATCTGGTTCCTTAGCTCTATGCCTATGTTATGCTGTTCTCTTTCTCTGGCAGCCCCCACTCCCACCCATTTACCATTTCTTCAAATTCTTTTTATCCTTCATAAGTCCAGCTCCATGCACCATGAAGTCATTCCTGATCCCCCAAAGAGATCCTAGCCTTTTCTCTAGCCTACCAGAGAATTTTGCTCTCTTATGACATGAATCCTACTTTGCTATGCACTTGGAGTTATCCTTGTCTGCTTCAATTTTTCTCTCAAGACTATGATGAATTCCTTGAGAGCCTAGACCATGTCCTGCCCTTCCTTGTGTCTTGTCCACTAGCACCAAGCACAAAGCCTGATACATACAAAATGTTCAATAAATGTTTATAGAATGAATAAGTGAGTGAATGAAGGAAAGAATAAATGATTTGTGGGAGAGCTCAGTGCTAATCTCAGAGAGAAAACTTTCTCATCCCTGGCCCCCAGATTCCAAACAGGGTCTTAGTAAAGTCATGAGTATTGTCTTACATCAATAAGAAAAAGGCTTTGCCCTGTATTGTGCCAAATCTCTTATTGGTCAGATGCACAGTATATTATTTTCTGTATTTTCATTTCTCCACATCCAACTATGAGCTAATGCCATGATGTAGGGGAAAGAGCCTGACCTGGGTATGGCTTGGGTTCAAATTCTGAAATTGTTTGTTACCCGTTTTCTGTGAATCTAAGACAAGTCACTTGCCCTCTCTGTGCCCTGTAAACAGGAGTGTACATTCCCAGTACTACTGTGAGGCTCCAGAAAGATATGAAGTATACAGTTTATACAGTTTTTTTTTTTTTGCAAAAATAGACTCTGGACTCAGGTGAGGCACTGTCATTAATGAGGCAATTAATCTGGTTTGGAATAAGGAGATCTGGATCCTGCCCTGGTTGGACCAGGCTGCTTTTTAATCACTGTGCTGGCTGTTGCAGAGCTCTGGGGCATGACTTTGAGTTATGTAGATGACACTTGTTAATGACAGAACAATCTATAGAGGGATGAGCAGATATGGCGGAGAGTCCAAGGTAACTAGCTTGGCTAGTAACAAGCTTCTGCCTGGAGTTGGTAATGAGATCATCAGGGCAATATTTCAGGGAAATGGAAGAGAAAATTGAGCCAAAGTGTAGATTTTCAGGCAGTTTTGGGAAGGCATGTTTTTTGTGTATGTGTATGTGTGTGTATGTGTGTGTGTGTCTGAGGGGAGATTAGGGTTTGTTAATAGCAATAACTCTTTTTTAAAGAAATACTTGATTTATTTAATTATTTGTAATAAAAAATAATGGTAAACACCATTCTTCATTCAATGTTCATAAGCATTATAGATGTGTTCATATTGGTTATGATTTAAACACATGCTTTCCTTATTTGTTGAAGTATAGTTGTGATTTACAGTATTACATTAGTTTTAAATATACAATGTTATGATTCAATATTTTATAGACTATACTCCATTTAAAGTTATTACAAAATAATAGTTATAGTTCCCTATGATGTATAATATATCTTTGTTGATTATCTATTTTATACATTGTAGTTTTTATCTGTTAGTCCCATACTCCTATCTTGCCCCTCCCCTCTTAATAGCAATAACTCTTGTCACTTGCATAATAGCCATTGACAACTTGCAAAGCATTCTCATAGCCACCATCTCTGAGGTCAGAAAACGGTATTTCCACTTCCTAAGATAACTTCAACTAAAGCAGCATCTCAGTCTTAACCTTTTCTTTCCTCTTCTCCCCTAACCTTTTCTCTCAACCAGTATCTTCATCCAACTTTAGGGCTCTGAGGACGATTGTAGGAACTGAATCTCAGAGAGAGAAAAAACTTGTACAAGGGACAGAGCTGGAACCTGAACTTTAGTCTGATGCCCTATTTTTCTTTAATATTTACCTTTTTCTTATGTATAAAGCCAATTGATCACTGTGGAACATTTGAGGAGAAAGGAGATACCAACAAGTGTAAAGAAGAAAACATAATTCACTCTTTTTTTTTTTGACAGAGATAGCTGTCAATATTGGATCCATATTTCCTTCTAGCTTCTTTCTATGCAATTTGACATGCTTGAGATTCTGCTAAATATAAAATTGTGTATTCCAATATGCTTTCTAGTGCATCATGATCTGTGTAATTCTCTTTTATACTATTAACCCCCAAGCATACCCTCTTCCAAACCCATATAGGCTTCAAAACCCCCATTTGTCAAATAGGCTTTGTAGCAATGCCCCATCAGCCTCGTATAGCTGAAGTGAGGATCCTTTGAGATTCTAAAGGTAAGGGTATTTTGAAAATCTCAGCTGTGATATGTGTGATATGTCAAGAGCAGGACGTGGGGTTAAACCAGTGATAAACTACTCTGGCTTCTTCTCTAGTAAGCCCCCTGTCCACTTGCTGGAGATGAACCTTTCCGTGAACCTCCTTGCTAAATACTCCTTTGGCTGTGTTCTCCCCCTCCCATCCTTTCCCCTTAAGTCCTCCCTCTCCTGTCTCCAGTCTAACCTCAGGTGACCCTTAAGCAATACCCTGCAAGAGAGAACAGGATTTGATGATATTAAATAGAGAGCATGAATAGGTCATCTTGTACTTTTCCAAGCTGACAGTTTAAAAAAAACAAAATTTTCTCTCATATTTGCTTTTTTCCATATTGAGTTAATTCTTGGTCTGTAGATATTTGTCTTAATGTTTCCATAGATGACAGACACTTGAAGGTAGAAGTCCCAGTATTAAGAGTTCAAATCTGTATGGAATGAACTTCCTACAAATGTTCACCTACTGTAAGTTTACCCTTTCACTGGTGGCACAGTTTTTCATTGAGGTGGGTAGAGTGGTGTGTGGCCACTGGTGGCTTTGTCCTCAGTAGGAACTTAGATCATTAAGAATCATAGATTAATGCTTCACTGAGCTATGCTTTTCTGGCATTGGAGTGGATAAAATTTAGATGATTAGGTAGCCTGAGGAGGGAAGGAAACAGAGTTCTCTCCCCCAGCTATTCATGGCCTTTGTTTATCTAAAACTACAGTTATGTAGCCATTCATATTTATCTTCCACATCAAAGACTAATCCTATAGCACACAGCAGCATTTCCATAAGCTACATATATCAGAAACACTTTAGTTGAGGCCTGAGAATCTGCATTTTAAAAGCATCCCAGGTGATGCGGATGCACACCAAAATTTAATCCTCAATGCTTCAGTCCCTGCAATGCCCTGTGAGAAAAAAAATTGACATCATGATTGAGGAAGTTTTAGACACAGTGCGTCCTGTGTCTGCCTCTTGGGAAAGTCATAATACACACTAGCATATTGAAAGCTCTAAGAAGTCTTCTTTAAGCAAACAGTCTTATGTCCACTAATATAAGATTAAATAAATTATGATACAGATACAATAAACTCTTACGGTATTTTTTTTTCAATGAGATAGACCTCAGATTTCTGAGAGGCAGCATGGTGTAGATGTTATGAGCAGAGGCTCTGGAACTAGAGGGGCCTGAACTCAAATCCAACCTATGTCATTTAATTACTATGTGATCTTGAGAAAGTTCTCTGAGTGTGTTTTCTTTTCTCTACAATGAGGTTAGTACCCATCTCATGGGGTTACTGTGAGTTTTAAATGAAGTAAAACATGAAATGTTTTTAGCATTTACTTGGCACATGGAAAATGCTCAATAAATTTTATGATCATTGACATGAGAAGGTGCCCATTGCCATATTGTTAAATAAAAAGCAAGGCCAAGAACAATATATATAACATATTTTCACTTGTGTGTATAATTTATATAACAAATACTGTCACTTATATAAATAATCATTCATATAATAAAAATTTCATAGAAAAACAAGTGTAGAAGGATACTTACTATTTTAATAGATTACCTTTGGGATTAGAAGTTGAGAAGGAGTCAGACTGAATCCTAGTATGGCCTGGACAATGAGGAATATTCAAGTGGCAGCAGGGTTCTCTCCTGTTTTTAGAGAGGCAACTCTGGCCACATTTAGCTTCTTTTTTTTTTTTTTTTTTTTTTTTTTTTTTGGCCAGCGTCACCATTATTCTGACTCATCGACCTGTCTGCCTACTGACCCACTCTGCCTTCTGCACCCTAATGGCTGCTCTGTATATAAACCTGTCTTTGTACATGTGAATTTTGGACTTTTAGTGCTGGACATTGCATTTCACAGGGGTCAGCCAATGTTCCAGGCTACTGATACTATTTTGTACCCTCCTTCTCACTTCTAATCTGTCAGTTGGACCCTTTAGCTTCCAAACATCCTCATTCTCAGAGAGAATGCAGTCTTGATCTTTGTGTGAGCCATGGATAATAATGATGTCTTGATTGGGGCTGATGTAGAGACTTGTGACCTGTCACTAAAGACCCTGACCTACATATCAGCAGTCTCCTGCTAGCTCTGCTGCCTGTATTTCTTCACTTGATCTACAAAGGGCTTATGAAAGCCTAAGTCAAAAGCCTTGTTAAAGTCCAGATGCATCCTGTCTACAACATACTCCTGATCCACAAGCTTTGTAACCTTATCAGAAGAGTAAATTAAGTTAGTTCTGCCATGACTTGTTTTCCTAAAGGCCCTACTTAGTGTTATTACTATAAGAGATTTGATTTGAGCCCAATTGTGGTTTCAATTTAGACATATTTATTGTATTTTCCTACCTGCTCAGTGTCCCTCCCTGTCCCCCCGAGGCCTGCCTGGTGGCTGGAGTTAACTGGATATATAAATTCATGCAATAAGTACTAATGGAAAACAAGGGTTTATATGTATTGTTTGCAATGTAGCACCAAGAAAGACTTACCCACAAAGTAGAAATGTTGACCATACATGTGAATTTTGGATTCTTAGTGATTGCCATTGCATTGTGATAGATGGAGGGCATAATTTGGGTAGAGAAGGATTTTGATGTTCTTAGTACTGCAACAGGAAGATTCCTTACCATTCTACCTGTGACCTGAACTTAGTAATCAAGGACAATATTAGTTTCCTATGGCTGCTGTAACAAGTTACCACAAACTTTGTGGCTCAACACAACAGAAATTTATTATCTCACAGTGTAGATACCAGAAGTCTGATACCAGTTTCATTGGACCAAGATCAAAGTGTTGGCAGGCCCACTCTCCCTCTGCAGGCTCTAGGAGAGATTATATTCTTTGCCTCTTCCAGTTTATGGTAGTTGCTGGCATTCCTTGGGTTGTGGCCACATCACTTCAATTTCTGCATCCCTGATCATACTGCCTTCTCCTCTTCTTCTATCTATAATCACCCTCTGACTCAGTGATAAAAGCACTTGTGATTGAATTCAGGGCCCAGTCGGATAATCCAAGATAGTCTCTCCATCTCGAGATCCTTAACTTACTCACATCTGCAGTCTCATTTAAGGAAATATTCAAAGGTTCTGGGGATTAGAGTGTGGGTATTTGGGGGGCATTATTCAACCTGCCACAAAGACTAATACCAAATAACTAATGCTCTCCCCTGTAATACTTCTCTCAGCTCCTTGGTTTATCTAAGTATGAAGCAGATAATTGGAGTAGAGAAAAGCAAAATATTGTAGAAGAATTGACTACCCTTCTTTCCCTCTTTTGGCCCCTGATGGTATGTCCAGTCATGGATCTGTTCATGTACCTGCTCAGGTCAAGAGCGTACCCTGCTGGGAAGTAGTGCAGTATAATCCACTCCCAAAATTCATCTTTGCCAGTTTTCACTCATTTAGGTGGCTTTTGACCTCCACAGCATAATTGCTGATGCAGGTTGAAACTTTAACAGGGGGAAAGATTGATTGGCTCACCAATAACATTTGTCTCTAGTGCTGGCAGTGAGTGCAGAGGAGCCATTTATGCAATCTAATTATTACATCAATTAGGGGATGGAGTAATGTTTCCCAAATGCCATTTGGCACCTGGAGAGCTGCAAATCAGCACTACCATATAAGAAACATTAATATAGACCATTGATTGAGTTCATTGATCCCACCCCCTTCTCCCTCCCACCTTTGGCTTATTATTTTGGTTAGGAATGAAATGCAAAAGAACTCCTTTTCCTCTTCCAGATGCCATGTTCGGACAGGGGACCGGATTGATTATTTGTCTTTTACAATTAAATGTACTTAAGGAATGATGTGCATTTCTGAATTTCTGGCTCTTTTCCTGACCTTGTGTCATTCAAAATATTCTTGGTCAGTGGGAATGAGATCTGCACTCCAAAGGAACCTGAAATAGGCAAGAGGGAAGAGTAATGGGCAAAGATGTATTGTCATCTTTGCATCCTGGGCTATGGAATACATACTCAGAGCTGTTCACCAAGCCCTTTATGCTCATTGTTACAAGAGCTCCTTGGTGTCAAAGAGCTGTAAGCCCCTTTATTTTTTAATGATGCTTTTTTATCCGTAACTATGGTTTGGCATTAGCCTCAACAGAATGCAGGGCCCTACGGACTAAGTAAGGAAAGAGGATGTTATGATATTGGGGAGGTTTATTATATCCCTCTTTCCTCCTCATTCCCCTTCCTCAAATACTTCTCCCTCTTGAAGGCAGAACCCTGAAATATCTTTACCAACAGACAAAGACTTTCATTCCACAGTTGGGGTGGGGGAAGATTAAAAATAGATTAAAATGTAGCTAAGCCCAGCAATAAGAAACATATATACTTAAATTTATACTAAAGAGTAAATGACTGCTATCACAGACTCCTGGATCGTCTTTCAGATTTGAAAAGGGCTTTAGAGCCCCTATCCCAAACTCCTTATTTTGAAGAGAGAATTGAGAATTGATTCACCCAAGATCTTACAGCAATTTTGTAGCAAATTCTTTTTTGAAAGAAAGTTTTAATAGGAGGGTACCTTAAGGGCATCGAAGAAAGACATTTCTGATTGGCTTTACCAAGGGCCAGTTCTGGGGCATTTCAAAGCCAGCTATAACATCAGATCAATCACTAAAGGACATAGTCTATCCTAATGCTCAAAATACACTCGTCCCTTGACCCTGTCCTGGTGATATTCACCAAAGGTCTATGTGTGTTATTCCTCTTTGTCCCCTATGCTTGCCACATTAAAGGCACTCAGCAGGTGTTTGATGAATGACTAAATGTTTCCAGAAATAAGGAAGGCTTCGGACTGAGCCTTCTATAGTCTCTCACTCTTTCTCCTGTGTACACATTGCTAAAATGGCTTCCCAGGTTTGGAGTGTGGCCTTGGGTGGCACTAATAATAGTATTAGTGGTCAGGAAGCAAAGTGAAAGCTACCCAGTCTACTGAGGGTTAAACCTACAATCTTAGCCTTCCTTGAAGCATACAAGGAATGGTCAGACTGCAGTCTAAGATGTAAGAAGAAAAGGTGGGGTCCATGTGCTCTTGGAATCCAGAGCTACTAGGTCTATCTCTGGGCAATGTGGGCATCCTAAGGCAGGAAATGCAGCTTCTTATTGGGAGCCAGCATATTTCTTCAGTGAACTTCTCTTACTCTCTTGTGGGGATCTCTTCAGGGTGTGGTTTAGGCTACAGGCAAAGAATAGAGAGAGCACCATAGGGTTTTGGACGAACCACTTGGATACTCATGGCTTGTGGGAAGGAAGTAACAAGGGTTTCACCTGTTAGGATTTGCCCTTAGCTTTAATCCTACAGTGCCCACTCCCACCAGTTCTACCTGCTTGTTCTCTCCCTTTGCCAGTTCACCTACACTCACCTGCAGGGGATGGCCCTGGGCATGGCTCCTGGCCCCCAGCATGCCTACCTCTCATCGGGCTGCCTTGATTAGGTCCCACTGCTCATGCCTTCTGTGCTTCGTGGCAAAAGTTTTCAATCAGGGATGACAATGGGGAGATGGGCAGCCCCTGACGGAGGGCTACCCATCAGCCTTAGAGGAAAACAGGATCCAGCAGCTGAGCACATTCCTGTTAGCTGATGGCTCAGCATTGGCTGAGAGTCCAGAGAGCCTTCATTTGGCCTGAACCAATGAAAAAGAGCCAAAGATGCAGTCTCTCTGGCCATTAAAGAGATACTTCCACCTATGATTGGCCCCAGGGTACTTCACCTCAGGGTTCTCCTATTGGCTTGGAATAGCATGCTGGCAGCCAGGGCATCCTGTGGTGAGCAGGCACCTACGTAGGCATGCAGTCAGGCATAGCCTGCTGCTGGGCACTCAGGAGAGAGGCAGATAGAGGAGGAGATATCAAGATCCTCCCCTCTGCTTAACTGGTGACATCTTGGGGGCCCACCCATTTCTCCTTTCTGTGCCTCTCCCCTCGGGCTGGGTCTGCTCGCTCTCCTGGTCCCATTCCCCAAAGGACTTCGATTCCCAGGTATGGTGGTGACTGGCAACACAAGGGTAAGAAGTAGCCTTTTCTCAGGATTATTTGCATTGTCTTAGGGGATTCCTGAAATATGAAAGGCTGTGATAGTCTAAAAAAATCATAGATTCATAGAATTTTTGTGCCAAAAAGGGAACTTTGGAATAGTTCCCATTTTACAGATGAAGAAGAAAAATGAGGTGAACTCAGAGAGGTAATGGAATTTGGTCAAAGTCATATAGCTAATTAGTGGCAAGTCTCCTGACCATAGGCAAGGGCACCTTCTGACACAAATGGATCTAGAACTGTGGTATTTCATGTAAGGGTACATTTCTATTGTTTTTCAAAGCACAGGTTTTCTGCCCCTGAGAAACTCCTAGTCCTACTGGGGAGCTCTTCAGACCACATATGTGTGGCTTAATTAACTTTCTCAATGAGTCTTCAGCTGTGTCTTCAGTGGTTGGAGAAGGAGGCTGGTGTCATAAGCATTCTCTCATTTTTCTCTTCTTGTGATTACCAACCCACAGTAGTGATTTGCCTGTTACCAGGGCTCTGGAATCATGTAATCAGCTATCTCCGTAGGAAGTTGTCCAACTGGGGACTCTAGTCACTAGCACCATGGTGTTTGAACCATCACTGCTTGAGATGCAACAAATAAGCAAGTCAGTTACTAAACTGAAAGAGGTCTGAGCCTAAGCTAATGCCATATTAATCTGAGTGCTTCATTTTTCATATGTTTGTCCTCCAAATCCCTTTTAGGTTAGAGACCTGGGTTTATTTGTTCATATGTAAGATTAGCCCCTGGAGAGTCCTGAAATCCTGGCCATGGGTACCTCTGTATCATTAACAACAACAAAGCATAAGGGGAATTTGATTGTTCAGTCCAACTTCCCTCAATTGCTTGTTTGTTTGTTTGTTTGTTTGATACTCCTTCTTTCCTCATTCTCCTTTTCTTATCCTCCATTGGGCAACATAAGTCCTGCCTTCTCTGGCAGACTTCCTTCACTACTGTTGTCCACATCAATCTCTCCCTCCTTTGGATTCTTACTGTCCTTCCAGCCTATCCTAAGAAATGACATTTAATTGTATTCCATTTTATATTGTTCAATATCGGTTTCATGCACATTAGTCTCATCTTCTTAACCAGATTATAAGTTCCATAAGGGCAAAGTACACATTTTATACTTTTTAGTGTGTCTCTCAATGCCTGGTAGATATTCAAATTAGAGTAGAATCATAGCTTTTGTAATGATGTGGAAATACAATATACTTAAGTGTGTAACTCAAAATACAAAACTCTACGATCACGATTATATAGAGAAATGGAAAATAAAACAAGCAAGCAAAAAGGACAAACAGTCAAGTGTGCAAGAGGTAAGGTGATAAATGAGTGTAAACTTCCACATATTTATCTAATTTCCAAAAATTTCAACAAGGAATGTGCATTTCTTTTATGAGAAACAATAAGCATTTTTTAAAAGAAAATAAAAGATTCATGGGTGCTGAAAACTAGAGCAGGAAGAGAACCTAGAGATCATGTAAGTCCTGTCCCCTTGTTTTAAGGTTGAAAAGCCTCAGGCATTGCTATGGGAGATAGTGAACTAGTAACTCCTAGTCTGCACTTCCTAGGAGAAAACAGCCCAAGTGTCTTAGAGCTCTGAGACTGAGCCTAACATCTCGTTGAATTCCTCTGCCTCTTTGGGTTTCCCCTCTAGGCATTGGTCCTGGAAGTAGCTGCATGGTTTTATCCTGCTGAATTTTCCCATGATTCCTTGGGGTCTCCTGGTTGGTGGAGCCTGAAGATTTGGCTTTGACTCATGCTCTAGTCCCTTGCTAGTCCCTTCTGGAACTCCCTGCTTTGCCTCTGGAACATCTCAGTACAACAGGATAGAGTACGCCTGCCTCCAGGTGATTTGAGGTAAAAACACCTATCTCTGCCCTTAAGTAGCAATATAAACTCCATGCACTCTGAGTACTTCCTGGGTAGGGCGATTTCAAACTCACTACCACTGAATACTTTGCAAAGCATGGTTGAAAGCAGTATTATTTAAGGAGAATCAGCTGAAGATACATGTATCCCATCCATTCTTTCACATTGGACCCAGCATAATAGCTTCAGATACTTGCCATGCCCATATTTTATTTCTAATTAGGCCTACTTCACCCACAGCTCTATAGTCAGGAAAAAGGCTGGTGGATTTATGCACACAAGTGGCCACTGATTGGTCCAGGGTGGCCACCTGAGCCATAGCAGGTCATCCATTATGTGGTGGCAGACTTGTGTGGCGGATTTTTCTAATAGTGTTCCTCTTACCAGCAATGGATTCTAACGTGCCCACAATTGAGTATCCTTGGTTAAATAAAACTATGAAGACTCTTGTTAAGTGCACATTTGTTACTTATTTAGGAGGATAAACATATGTAATGTATTGCATCCATCCATCCACCAAACAAGCATGGGGTTCCTACTACAGATCATTAGCCCTTATTTGTACTTCCAAAACCACAAAGCTCTGAAAAAAAATTTCTCACAAGTTTGATGCTAAAACTCATTTTAACTCATGTTAAAATATTAGTAGTCTTTATTTGTCTCAGTATGAATATTCATGTATTTTATAACAGAAATATTCATGTATTTGGTTATGGGCAACTATGCTACAACCTGCAAGGGGTATTATGTAATATAGGAAAATACACAGGAACACCTTGACAAAATCTCCCAAATTCTCAGTTATGAAACATATCTGGTTTTGGATAAGGCACTTTAGCCCTGTAAGGTATGGGGCTAAGGTGGGGGTAGATACCCTAACTGAGTCGGCCAGGAGCAGAGGAAGCTGCACAGTGAAGGGAGTAGATATTCAAGTCTTTGGAGAGGGAGGGCTTGCTGAGGTTCCAGCCAAGGAACCCCAGTTGGGTCCCTCAGTCATTGGTCCAAAGGGCATGAACAAAGCTGAAAACAGAAGACAAAATGAAGACTCAGGAGAAAATATAATTGAAATGGAACAGGAATAGTTTAAGAATGGGAGGAATGAGAAAGGGCCTAGATAGTAGCAGGCACAGTATCTGTTGACTATTGGCTTTGGCTGATAAATTTGACTATTTGATTTGTCAATTGTCTGGCAGCTGTTTAGGTACAAGTGTGGGTCAGTCTGGCATTAAAGATGGAGAATTGTGACAGATGGATACAGAGAGGAATGGGACACAATCTTGGCTCTCTCTTTGTCTTAAGTCTAGAATCCCATTAGCTGGAGGCAGGGTCCTGAGAGGATGCATAGAACTTGCAGTCACATTAGCCTGAGACAAAGGTGTCTTTAGCTTTTTCCTACCTTTGTATTTGTAAAGCTTTTTACTTGCATGTGTGTGTGAAATATACCACACATAAAGAAGAAGACATAAATCATAAATGTGCAGCTTAGTCAATGAAATACCACCGTTAATTATAACCCAATCAAAAAGTAGAATATCATCAGCACCCCTGATGCTCACCTTGTGTCCCTTCCCTAATCACAATCTTTTCCCACCTCCTAAAAGTTACTATTCTAACTCTTACATAAATCACTTCTGTGATTTTATTTATACTTGTGCTCCTTAGTATGTATCCCTAAACACTATAGTTCTACCAGTTACTGATTTTTATATAATCATTAACTATGTACTCTCTTGTGTATGGCTACTTTCATTCAGCATTATGTTTGTGAGATTCATCCATGCTAATGCTATTGCAGGAAGCTTATTTTGTTCCTTCTCATTGCTGTATAATATTTCCTTTTGTGAATATGCCACAGTTT
Source organism: Camelus ferus (assembly GCF_009834535.1). Classification (NCBI taxonomy): domain Eukaryota; kingdom Metazoa; phylum Chordata; class Mammalia; order Artiodactyla; family Camelidae; genus Camelus; species Camelus ferus. Next base: position 91,254,475 of record NC_045732.1, on the reverse strand, counting down.
ATTTATGCATTCTACTGTAATGGGCATATGAACCATTTTCTGTTTGGAGCTATTATGACTAATATTACTGTGGATATTTTTGTTTGACTTTTGGTGCACATGTGCATGCATTTCTGTTGGTAGTGGGATCACTGAGTCATAGGGGCTGCATATGTTCCTTTGGTAGATGCTGCTAAACAGTTTTCCAAAGTGTTATACCAATTTACACTCTTCCATTGCTCCAAATTATTATCAACACTTAATGTAGTCAGCTTTTTAAATTGTAATCATTCTGGTGGGTGTGTGGTGGTATCTCACTGAGGTTTAATTTGCATTTCTCTGGTGACTAATAAAGTTGAGCACATGTTCATATGTTTATTGGCCTTTTGGATATACTCTTTTTCCTTTTTAAATATTTTGCCCACTTTTTTCCTGCTAGATTGTCTGCCCTTTTCTTATTCGTTTGTAGAGGTTCTTTATGCATTCTAGATGCAAGCTCTTTATCTTTTATATGTATTACAAATAAATTCTCCAGTACTGGGATTCCCATTTAATACTTTTGAGTCTTATTTTCTTCCTCTAATTTCCATTAGATTCTCAGGGCCCAAATGACCCCCATTTTCCTAAGGCTTTAACAAGCTCACACAAGCCCTGGGGGACACCTTGCTAACACTGCAAGACTGTTTCCTTCACCTTCTCTTCCTTTTTCTGTCTCTCCCTTCAACTGATCTTCCCTGCCCCTGTCTTTCTTCCTTCCTACCTTTTGATTTTTCCCATTCTTGGGGGGCTGCTTATTATTCACGGGATGAATGGAAACAATCTTACTTCAGCCCTGGTGCCAAGATTGTCAAATTTGCCATGTGCTACTCATAGATCAGAAAATCTTCACTCTGGAAAGCACTTGGAGATGATGTAGTTTTCTCTTTAATGATGAGGAATCGAATGCCCAGAGAAATTAAGGGACTTGCCCAAGGCAGGAAATTATAGGACTTTCCCAGGGTCATACTGTAAGTTCGTGGCCAATCTTGGACTAGAACCTGTGCCTTTTGCACGTGTATCCCAGCTTTTCCCACTCCACTATGCTAAGAAAGATCAGGGCATGCAGCTGTACATTGACAAGAGTATATTTTTTGCTTTTGAAAATAAGTGTTGTCTGTGTCTGTGTAACAACGTAGTCGGTAGAGACTATGGCTCATGTCTGTCTGGACCCAAGTTGAGAGATCACATCACCTTTGCTACTTTCCCATCTCCTGGCTGTCAAAGCCTGAAGGACAACAAATGGCTTGAGTAATGAGATGAGTTAAGATAGTGTCTCCCACGCTGAATTATGTGCCAGTTCCAGGATTACAGGATTCTGCCACAATCCATTTACACAAGAAATTAAATTGAAGATCTCAATGTAATATTCATATATTAAATCCTGGCGGACAATCAAAGTAATTAAGGCCAAATGCTCTGAATCATCCTGTGGCATCACGAACATTCTATTGCTGGGTTTTTAGAAGGACTTATTTCTATAACCAATTATCTTGGAAATCATTAAGGCTCTTTTGGAATGTGAATAATTTGAAAGCCACCACGGTACCCAGTACTACTCAAACCTGTTTGCACCCATGAGAGAATTCTGCTAGATAGGGGTATAGAGTGGGCAAGCAAAGTCTGATTTCAAGAAGCTGGAGTTAAAGGATAGGAACCAGTCTCTGACCAACCCCTTCACTATGTTTTTTAAAAGGAGTGAATATATTTCATCTTAAATTGAAGGAAGTTAAACTGATGCAGGCTACTGAGCTAACCCCAGCCACAGACTGATCTGCTTGATGTGCAGCTTTGTCACTCTTACAAATACATACTACTAATAAAAAAAAAAAAGAATTTGGGGAATGAGGATGGCTCTGTGTAGCCCCACAGTGATGAATTGGGCTGACCTTCAGACCTACCCCCACCAATGGATCACTTTGTTTCTTAAAGCCTCTCCAGATACCCTCATAGCTTAGTCCTTGATCTTCATAGCTTCCCTTTGTGCACACCTCTGCTACAGCATTCCTGATAAAGTCCTCAAGTTATTGGTTGGTTCCCTTCTGGAATGTATGACCCTCAAGGGCAGGGCTATGTCTAAATCTCTCTAGTGTCCCTACATTGGACCTAGTACATGCTTCAGAAAAGGTGCTTGGTGTATGGTTGGTGAATGGATCAAAGACCAAATAAACAAAAGAATGAACGACCAAGACAACAAACTTACACAAATGTGTCTCTGGAAATGACAGGGTTAGTGCCATGGCAGCAGCAAAGAGAGGAATGAATCTTCCCTTCTCTTCCAGTAAATGCCTTAATTCTCTCAAAAACAAACAAACAAACAATGCTCTCAAGCAATCACCACAAATGAAACCCCATCACCAAGAATGTGTAACTAAAAGATAAATAAAAAATATTAAGTTATCCTATACTTTTTAGAGTTGCACTTAGAAAACAATCAGGTTATTTTACCTGAACTAATTACAAGACTTCCATGCATCTTGAATACTGCATACAGAAAAAGGTCTCTGATTCATCAGTTTTGACAGTGGGAATAATTAAAAGTGTGCATATACTGTAATATTCCTACCAAATTATTTCTTCTCGTAAATATTTATCCATAGCCTAAGTTTGTTGATGCTGAGCAGCATCAGTATTTCTCGGCATTCGTGCATATACTGCCCCCCTGACTGTTCATAAATAAGATATTTGAGAGATATTTGACTGTATCTTGTTCATGTCTGTATCCCTAGCTGTAGCACAGAACTTGGCACCAAGAAAGAACTCATTGTAGAATGAATGAATAAATAAATAAATGAATAGTAAGTGAGACAGAGGCACCAAGGGATGTTTCCCATCATCAAGGTAGAGCTGCACAAAGCAAGCCCCATTCACTTAGGTTCTCTTTGTGATCACTTGGCTACATTATTTCTGAGCTTCTAAGCCAACTTAATCCACCCATCCAAGCACTATGCTCCTTTCAAAAGCAGTTGTCTTACCCCTCCATGTGCCCAGCATGATCCAGAGGGGTTGTACATTCTGGGTGTCAGCCTGAGCCAGATGAACACACCAACAACTATCTGTGGCTTTCCTGGGAGGGCATCTTAAACCTGCATGTTTCACATCATTGTAGGTCTACCAGACAGTGTCAGAAACCATGCCAAGAAATATTGATACTGCACAAAATCAATAAACTGGGACCATGGCTAAATATTTATTGGGGCAGACAGTGACGCTGTGTTTGCTCGGAAAATTCAATCAAGTTTTGTCCAATTACTGCGGGTTTAGATTTGAACGAATTAGCTCTTAGTCATAAAATCCTAGAATGTCAGAGCTGGAAGGACCCTTAGAAGTCATCCGGCCCTGTGTAACTCTGAGATTTTCAAACTTTTGTTTTGCAAGAAATACTTTTTATCCAGTGAAATCTTACGGTGCTCCTCTCATTTCAAGTAGAGGTGCAGGCATTAGATCTTGCTGCTTGGCATCCCCTTCTCATTTGCTTCAAACTGTAGAGGAGAAAAGGGAAGTCCAATGAAGTTAAAAAGGATTTGGGAACACTAGGGGGAAAAATTCCTAGTCTTGGGAAAAAAAAAAAAAAACGGACTCCAAATCTGTCTTAGTCACAGAACCTGATATTCTACCATTTAAACTCATGCCTGAAGGGGCCTTTTAGATATGGCCATTTAAACTGCTCAGGGACATCTGTTCCCTGGGATGAATGACACAGTAACTAACAGATTCATTAGTAGGAGCGAGTTTACTTAAGTAAAACACATTGCTACCAATAAAGGCAAGAGGAAAATCCTGAGGGCAGAAGACACAGGTGGGTAAATGCCCTGTTGGGGTACTTCATGAAGGTAAAGAGGAGAGAAGAAGAGCAGAGCTAAAGTAGAATCTCATTTTCCCACCCTGCCTGATGTCTGCTTCTGCACCTGTCTGGTTGTGTGTCTATCTTTTTCTGTGCCTCTGTGTCATCTTTCACAGCAGAGTATCTAGTTTCTTGTCAGTTTCTGCCAGTGTCTATCCATGTGTTCAGGTTGACTCTGCTGATACCTGTCTGCTGTGGGTCTGTCCCTACCTACGTCTCAAGTCTTTCAGCACCTATATACATGTTTAACCTCAGAATGTGTCTGTGTCTGTCTGACTTTGCACACGTATGTGTGTGTGCATATGTATGCATGTGTTTTTCTATGTGCTTAGCACTCTGTATCTGTGGCTTTTATTTTGGTAGATTGTCTCTACTTTTCTGTTTCTGCTTTCAATGCTTTACCCCCAAAGAATGACTTATGGTAGAAGTTGAAGGGAGCTTTCTGAGCTAGGAGGGACACCTGGTGACTCTAACCATTCTTTTTTTTTTAATTGAAGTATAGTTGATTTACAATGTTGTGTTAGTTTCTGGCATACAGCATAGTGATTCAGTTATACATATATATTCATTTTCATACTCTTTTTCATTATAGGTTATTACAAGATATTGAATATAGTTCCCTGTGCTATACAGTAGGACCTTGCCATTTATCTATTTTATATATAGTCGTTAGTATCTGCTAATCTCAAACTCCTAATTTATCCCTCCATCCTCTTTCCCTTTTGGTAACCATAAGATTGTTTTCTATGTCAGTGAGTCTCATTCTGTCTTGCAAATAATTATATCACTTTTTAGATTCAATATGTAAATGATTTAATATGATATTTGTCTTTCTCTCTCTGACTTACTTCACTTAGTATGACAATCTCCAGGCCCCTCCATGTTGCTGTAAATGGCATTATTTCATTCATCTTTATGACTGAGTAGTATTCCAAGGTGTGTGTGTGTGTGTGTGTGTATCACATCTTCTTTATCCAGTCATCTGTCAATGGACATTTAGGTTGCTTCCATGTGTTGGCTATTGTAAGTAGTGCTGCTATGAACATTGGGTTGCCTGTAGCTTTTCAAATGAGAGTTTTCTTGGGACATATGCCCAAGGATCATAGGGCAAGTCTGTTTTTAGTCTTTTGAGGAATCTCCATACTGTTTTCCATAATGGCTGCACGAAACTGCCTTCCCACCAACAGTGTAGGAGGGTTCTCTTTTCTCCACAGCCTCTCCAACATTTATTATTTGTAGGTTTTTTTTGATGATTGACATTCTGACTGGTGTGAGGAGATACCTCATTTTAGTTTTGATTTACATTTCTCTGATAATTAGTGCTATTGAGTATTTTTTCATGTGCCTATTGACCATCTCTATGTCTTCATTGGAGAAATGTTTGTTTAGGCCTTCTGCTCATTTTTTGATCGTGTTGTTTGGTTTTTTTTGTTATTGAGCTGTATGAGAAATTAACCCTTGTCAGTCGCATCATTTGCAAATATTTTCTCCCAGTTCACAGGTTGTCTTTTCGTTTTGCTTATGGTTTCCTTTGCTGTGCAAAAGCTTATAAGTTTAATTAGGTCCCATTTGTTTATTTTTGCTTTTATTTCTATTACCCTGGGAGACTGACCTAGGTAAACATTACTACGATTTATTTCAGAGAATGTTTTGCTTATATTCTCTTCTAGGAGATTTATGGTGCCCTGCCTTATGTTGAAATCTTTAAGCCATTTTGAGTTTATTTTTTGTGTATGGTGTGAGGGAATATTCTAACTTCATTGATTTACACGTGGCTGTCCAGCTTTCCCAATACCACTTACCGAAAAGACTCTTTTCTCCATTGTATATTCTTGCCTCCTTTATCAAGGATTAATTGACCACAGAGGTGTGGGTTTATTTCTGGGCTCTCTATTCTGTACCATTGATCCGTATGTCTGTTTTTGTGCCAATATCATGCTGTTTTTATTACTGTACTTTGTAGTATTATTTGAAGTCTGGGCGGGGGGATTATGCCTCCAGCTTTGTTCTTTTTCCTCAAGATTGCTTTGGCAATTCTGAATCTTTTGTGATTCCATGTAAGTTTTAGGATTATTTGTTCTAGTTCTGTGAAAAATGTCCTGGGTAATATGATAGGGATTGCATTAAATCTGTGGATTGTTTTGAGTAGTATGACCATTTTTACCAATGTTAATTCTTCCAACCCAAGAGCATGAAATATCTTTCAATTTCTTTAAATCATCTTCAATTTCCTTAATCAGTGTTTTATAGTTCTCCACGTATAAGGCTTTCATTTCCTTGGTCAGGTTTATTCCTAAGTATTTTTAATGTGATTTTAGAAGAGATTGTTTTAAAAAAATACACAACCCAATCAAAAAAATGGGCAGAAGACTTAAACAAACATATCTCCAATGAAGACATACAAATGGACAATAGGCACCTGAAAAAATGCTCAATATGACTAACTATTATAGAAATGCAAATCAAAACTACAATGAGGTATCACCTCACACCAGTCAGAATGGCCATCATTAAAAATTCCACAAAGAATAAATGCTGGAGAGGCTGTGGAGAAAAGAGAACCCTCCTACACTGCTGATGGGAATGTAGTTTGGTGCAGCCATTAGGAAAACAGTATGGAGATTCCTCAAAAGACTAAAAATAGACTTGCCATATGATCCATCAATCCCACCCCTGGGCATATATCCAAAATATATATAATATATACATATACATACATATATATAATATCATATATATATATACACACACACACACACACACAATGGAATACTACTTAGCCATAAAAATGAATGAAATAATGTCAGTTGCAGCAACATAGATAGAGATTGTCATACTAAGTGAAGTAAGCTAGAAAGAGAAAGAAAAATACCATATAGCATTTATATGTGGAATCTAGAAAAATGACACAAATGAATTGATTTACAAAACAGAAACAGATTCACAGACATAGAAAACAAACTTGTGGTTGCCAGGGGAGAAAGGCAAGAGTGGAGGGATAAATTGGGAGTTTGGGATTTGCAGGTACAAATTACTATATGTAAAATGGATAAACAGCAAGGTTCTTCTGTATAGCACAAGAAACTATATTCAATACCTTGTAGTAGCCTATAATGAAAAAGAATATGAAAGGGAGTACATATATGTAGAGCTGAATCACTATGTTGTATACCAGAAATTAACACAACATTGTAAACTGACTATACTTCAATTAAAAACAATTTTAAAGGGATTTTTAAAAACTTTCCTTTTCTGATATTTCATTGTTAGTGTAAAGAAATGCAATAGATTTCTGTATGTTAATCTTGTATCCTGCTACCTTGCTGAATTTGTTTATCAGTTCTAGTAGTTTTTGTGTGGCATATTTAGGGTTTTCTATATATAGTATTGTGTCATCTGCATATAGTGACAATTTTACCTCTTCCCTTCCTATTTGGATCCCTTTTATTTCCTTTTCTTGTGTGATTGCTGTGGCTAGGACTTGCAATACTATGTCGAACAGAAAGGCTATCAACTTTTCACTGTTGAGTATTATGTTGGCTGTGGGTTTATCATAACTAGCTTTTATTATGTTGAGATATGTTCCTTATATACCCACTTTGGTAAGAATTTTGATCAAGAATGGATGTTGAATTTTATCAAATGTTTTTTCTGTATTGATTGAGATGATCGTGCGGTTTTGTTATTTCTTTTGTTGATGTGGTATATCACATTGATTGATTCGCATACATTGAACCATCCTTGTGGCCCTGGGATGAATCCAACTTTGTCGTAGTATGTGATCTTTTTTATGTGTTGTTGGATTTGGTTTGCTAATATTTTGTTGAGAATTTTTGCATCTATATTCATCAAAGATATTGTCCTGTAATTTTCTTTTTTGGTAGTGTCTTTGGTTTTGGTGTCAGGATGATGGAGGCTTTGTAGGATGACTTTGGGCGTATTCCTTCCTCTTCAGTCTTTTGGAAGATTTTGAGAAGGATCAATATAATTTCTTCTTTGCATGTTTGGTAGAATTCCCCAGTGAAGCCATCTGGCACTGGACTTTTGTTTGCAGGGAATTTTTTCTTTTTTCTTTTTAAATTACAGATTCTATTTCACTTCTAGTGATCGATTGATCTGTTCAAGTTGTCTATTTCTTCTTGATTCAGTTTTGGTGGACTGTATGTTTATAGAAATTTGTCCATTTCCTTTAGGCTGTTCAATTTGTTGCCATACGTTTATTCGTATTTTTTTGTTGGCATATGTTTATTCATATTTTTTGTATATCCGTGGTGTCGGTGATTATTTTTCCTCTTTCATTTCTTTTTTTTCCAACAGGAAAGTTTTTTTTAATTGAAGTATAGTCAGTTACTATTTGTCAGTTTCTGGTGTACAGTATAATGTCCCTGTCATGCAGATATATACATATATTCATTTTCATATTCTTTTTTTCCTTTTTTAAAATTGAAGTACAGTCAATTACAATTTCATTTCTTATTTTATTTATTTGGATCCTCTCTCTTGTCTTCTTGGTGAGCCTGGCCAGAAGTTTGTCCATTTTGTTTACTCTTTCAAAAAATCAGCTCTTGGTTTTACTGATTTTTCTATTTTTTTAATCTCTATTTTATTTATTTCCTTTTTGATCTTTATTATTTATTTCCTCCTGCTGACTTTAGGCTTTGTTGTTCTTTTTAAATTCTTTTAGGTAGTAAGTTAGGTTTTTCATTTGAGATTTCCTTCATTATTTGAGGAAGACCTATATCGCTATGAACTTCCCTTTTAGGACTACTTTTGCTGCACCTCATAGATTTTGTGTGATTATGTTTTCATTGTCATTTGTCTCAAGGTATTTTTAAATTTCCTCTTTGATTTCATCATTGACCCATTGCTTTTTTAGTAGCATATTGTTTAGTCTCTGTGCAATCATTTTTGTTTGTTTGTTTCTCTTTCTGTGGTTCATTTCTAGTTTCATGCCATTTTGGGACTCTGACCATTCTTAAGATCTGCCCTGAGGCAGCACAGTGAAGTCATGTCTGCCACACAGCAAAATAGAAAAGATGCAAATAGGCAAAGCAAAATGAAAACCCCAACTTTTCTTTCATTCTCTGTTTATCTCCCCTCCTTTTTGGGGGGCTTCTTCCTTATTGTTTTTCTTTCTTCCTTTTCTTTTAGTTCCTCTTTCTGGATTTCTCTTTTTACTCTATTTCTCTCACTTCTTGACTCTCTTTTTTGTGTTTTTTTAAATTTTATTCATTTTCTCTCTATCTCTCTGTCTCTTTTTATCCCTGTCTTTCTCCATTTTTTTTTCTTTATGTTTTCCTTTCTGTTGCCCATTCTTCTTCTGTCAGTAGCTTCTTGTGTATTAATCTGTCAATCTCTTTTGTGCTTTGTCTTCCCCAAACATGCTTTAAACATCAAGAGAGAGAAGAAGTTATCTTTTTCTGCTCAGGGCCGGGATGTGGGTGTGTGTGGTTCATTATCTTTCTTATTATTCACACGTGGGTAGGGTTCTTGCTGCTCCCTGGAATCTAATGGGAACTTCCCTGTTCCCTGCCTCCAAGACCTTGTCTGCACAGTCACACTGCAACTCTAGCTGCTGCTTGCATTCCTTTCACGTCCCATGCAGAGCAATGAGCCCCCAGGTGCGATGGGAGAATTCATCAGCTGCTCGACAGGGCTAACGATTTACTCCTGAGAAATAATCCATATCCGGATAATGGATCACCCTGACTCCCTAAGACCATTTGTCTTGGCACTTAAATGGCACCAGAGTCCAGGGGCAGAGCCAGGACTCTATCCCAGGTTCATTGGTAGATGAATAGGCTGGAATAATAATGTTAAGGATTATGATAAAGAACACTTTGCATTTGTATGGTGCTTTTAAACTTTATAAATTTGGAGGAGATTAGCCTTCCTTGGCTCATCACTTCTGAATCTCACACATTGTGGACCCTGCTTGTATATTCAGAAGCAGGGGCTTTTAAGTGACTCACCCAGAGTCATCTAGCTTGTTACTGGCAGAAATGGGAGGAAAAGTCTATTTTACTGACTTCCTGAGATTCTTTCCTCTGAATGCTAGATGGCCTTCTGATCTCTGGATCTCACCTGTCTTGGAAATGAATGCCCAGTACTGAGAGAGTGTATACTATAGAGGTTCATTGTCAGACAGACCTGGGTTTAAATCCTGGTTCTGCATTAGCTAGCTATATGGCCTTGGGCATATTGCTTACTTATTCAGAACCTCAATTTTCTCCTCTATAAAATGGGATCCTAATAAACCTTCCTCATAGGACTGTTTATGAAGATGAAGAGAGATTATGCATGTAAAGTGCTTAATATAGTGCCTGGCTCATAGTAAAGCTCCATGAGTATTAGCTATGATTATTACTACTGCCTGTCTCTTTGCAGGATGCTGAGTGAACTCATGCAAATGCATAAGAAAATTGGTCTGGAGGAGGAGGAGAGATAATTGATGAGCCAGCTTCCACAGAGGCATTTCTGAGGCCACTGATGGGGGAAGGGAGCTGGAAGGGTGAATTCTGAGGGTGGGAGGAGCTAAGGATCCTGTTTGGGCTGGGAGGACTGGCTGGTTCTGCAGTTCTGGGAATAGAAGAAGAGAAGGAAGAAGGCTGGGGCACAGGCCCTAAACATGTCTCAGCAGCATGTTACTCAGCAGGGTCAATTGTTGGCCTTCAATTATAGCTGGCTACCATTCACCTTCTCAGGATCTCAGCTGTCAGTTTCCCTCGGGAGGTTCCCTTACTCAAAAGCCAGGCAGAGGACTTTTTCTTTGGAGAATACTGAAGCCAAAGAGGTTTTGTGGAAGGCCAGAACAAACTAAAACTAATGAAATTTTGTGCATAAGGCATTTGCATAAATGGAAGTTCACTGTACAAATGTAAGAATGATTGTTAATACTCCCAATAATAGCAGTAACAATCTTTTAATCTCGTTCTATGGAGTGTGGTTGCTAGAGGTTGACACACCATCTCACATGGCAAGAAACATCCCCAGGATCCACCTGCATGCAGAATCACAGCTCGTATTCTTCTCCCCCTTTACTAAGACCTCATCCTCCCAGAGTCACACACATAATTCAGCCTTCACTGAAATGATTCTGACACTATTGAGGCTCCCTGGAGAATGGATGCCACGCAGAGGCGGGGAGTGTGGGCTCCTGACTTCAAGCTGCGGAAGGCGAGGAATTGATACAACTCCTAAGCACCAAGGACTCCACTCCTTTGGCGATGAGAAGGGCTTTGTCAAACCCTGATGGTTTATTAATAATTCTCTCAACTGAGGCGAGCTCCATCCTTATCAATTGACAAGTATTAAGTGAGAACCCTCTGTGAGGGATGTAAAGAGGTTTGGCAGAGCTGACAATGTGGTAAAGGAGACAGACCACGGACATATATAGATTATTCACAATACAAAGCAGTCCCTTTAAAAAAGAGATGAAAGCAGCTCGAGCAAAGTGGAAAAATATAAGATAGTCAGGAGACCTGACGTCACTTAATCTCTCTGAGCCTTAGTTTCCTTGTCCTCTTGGAAAGGCAGCCTAGTGGCATTGAGCGAACATTAGCTTTGGAGTCAGACCAACCTGACTTAAAATTTCAATTACCTCAAAAACTAACTAGGGGTCCTTGAACATGTTACTTAACTCCTATGTGGTGCAATTACCTTCTGTATAAATTGGGGTATAATAGTAGCCCATACCACATAGAGTGGTGGTGAGGATTAAATGAAAGCACACATGTAAAGCACTAAGTATAACGCCTGGCACATGGTAAACACTCAATAATCAATTCCTATTATTATAATATGCAGAGGGAAAGGCAGGGAATGTTTGGAAATAGAAGAGTTTTATTTTCCTCTTCGGCTCCTTACATGTCTGACATTACATTTCACAGGAATGCAAACTCAAAAAGAAAACTTACATGTAAACAATAATTATAATATCATTCTGTGATACCTTTTATATGCCTCTCCACTATTGCTGCCTAAATTTGGTGTGATCAAATTTACAGAACAATGAAATAGCAGAGGAGGTAAATTATATACTCCTTGTGAGCTTGGGTACCTCACTGAGCTTCAGTTTTCCCATCTGTAAAATGTGGCTAAGAACACCTACTTCACAGGGCTGTTGTAAAAATTAAATTAAAATGTGTATAAAGCACTTGGCACAGACTAGGCAGAAGACAAAAGTTGGCTCCATTCCCCTCCCTCTTTTATAAAAATAGGAATAATAAAGAATCAACCTTACCAGGTAATTATAAAGATGAAGTCAGGCAAATATACAGTAAAAGTTTGTAAATTCTAAGACCCCAATAACAGGCTTCATGAAACATTTGTTATGTACCAGGCTCATGCAATTAACAAATGTTAATTAATTAGGTAAACATTAATTAAGTGTCTCCTAAACACAGGACACTATTTTAGGTGCTGTCAGTGATACGGAGAGATCAAGGCCATTAAAGTGGGTGATCCCCTGCACACAAGAACAGAACATTAAAGACAGGACCTTGAAGGATGCTCCCATTTAGGGTTCCAGTGAAGAATGCAGAGCCAGAAGGAGAAATCATTGATAAGAACACTAGTACAGCATAGCATCCTCAGAGCCAAGGAAAGAGAGAGTTTCCATAAGTAGGGAAAGATGCACAGCATAACACTCTGCAGAGAAAGCACATAAATCAGGACATGGATATGTCCCCTTGGATTAGGCCTCCAAGATGGCATTGGAAGCTGCAGTGAGAGGAGTCTTAGTAGAGTGTGTGTGTAGTATATGCTGTGGACGGAAGAATGAGGATATGGTGAAAAGTGAGGAGGGCAAGTCTACACTACTCTTTGAAGGTGTTAGGGAATAAGGCTGAGAAAAGGAAGATTGGATGATAGCTGGAAGGGGACTAGGGTCAGAGAAGGGATGTTTTCATATAGAAGAGTGTGAGTGTCTTCGTGGGCACTGGGGAAGAAACCCATAGGGAAAGAGAAGATGAATAAGCAGGTGAGAGATGGTTATTGAATAGGCAGAAGTCTGAGAGATGAAACTGGGGAGGTGAAGCTAAGGGAGGAGGGACTTTCAATCAAAACAGAGAAAGAGATCCTGGGGGTGCAAATGCTGCCAAGTTGTCAACAGGATTGAGAACTGACATGGGGCTACTGCATATAAACTTAGGAGCTATGAAGGCCATCAATAATGGGAGTGGAATGGGAAGAAGTAAAATAGTGGCCATCCATTTGAGAAGTTTTGCAGATGCAAGAACAGGTAGAGAAAGGCTGAGGGAAAGACTGTGTTTTGTGGGGAAGGTTGGTATCTGTGGAGGCAGAGTGAAGGGCTCAATGGAAGGGGAAAGGCTGAAAGGACAAGAGAGTGAGAGGCTCTTTGGTGGCTGAGATGGTAGCAGGATGAGAGGCTGAGCATCAGTGAGGAGGACCCCTGCGAGTGTCCCTTCTTCCTTTGAAGTGGGAAAGAAAAGCAAAAACCCAGAAAGGCCAAGATTCTGCATTCAGTCCTTGAACCTAGCCTTGGACACTAATATTACTACTCCTGACCCCATACAGGGCATCTCACTATCACTGAGTAGATTTGAAGGACAGTCTCTGAGGATAGCAAGGTGTGTGATTTGGATGGGGGAGGTGGAGGTATACTGGTGGCTCTTACCCTGGGGAAGTGGGAGAGAGCCATAGCCCCAGAGCATGGCCCAGCCAGGAGAGCCAGCCATCTGTGACCTAGACCTATGCCACACAGTGTCTTCCTTCCCAATTTACTCCCTAAAATTGCCACCCTGGAGCTCCTCTTGAAAACAAAATTAGAGTCCAAAGTCACTCAGAGTCTTGAGTTTTCTTGCTATTTGCTAAGGCACTGGGTGCCCAGAGTCCTGTGATCTGGCCAAATATTTCCTCCACTGAGGGCAAAAGAAGGACTTTCTGAATATAGCCTGGTATTTAGGTCTTTGACACACACACATAGCCTGTTGAATGCATCATATGGCCTTACTGCCACTTGATCTGACCCAAGGTATGGCCCCTCCTCTCTAGCATGGCTGTTCTCTGGCCCTAGGCAGGTATAGCTCTGATGGCCCCTCTTTGCCTTGCCCCTTAACTTACAGTCTAACAAGTCTCCTGGGATTTGGAGGGTGGAACAGCAAGGCAGTTCTAAGCCCAGGGTGCTTGAAAGTGGGAGAGAATGCCTCACCTCAGAACTCAAGAGAGGGGGGCCTTGAGTGGGTGCCAGACCCAAAGCAGTTTGAAAGATAAAGTAAGCCCTTAGTTTGTTTAGTCCTGGGGCCAGATCTAGTGTTCACATACCATCTCTACGGTGTCTGGGGTGTAGGAATGCAGAAGAGAGGGACAAACAACTCACTAGGCAGAGAAGACTGGGCTCTGGAGCTAGCCCTGTGCCCCTGTTTAAGACTTGGGTTGTCCCAGGATTGAGTTATAGTGGAGGAAGACTTATTTGCATTGACCAACGGCAATTAACAAAAGAGGCGATTAAAAGTGAGCGAAGCTACAAGCTCAAAAATGTCAGCGGTTGGTGTGCAAGAGAATTCCTTCATTGAATTATCTTCTCCCTCCACCTTTTATTCCCTCCCCTTTTGCTTTTCTCCCTTCTTCTCCTCTGTCCACTTCTTGCTTGCTCCATCCACTCACACCTGCAGCTCCTGATGTGAATTCTCATGATCTACAGTCAAATGCCCTTAGTCCTGACAGGCTCATGAGGGTCCAGCTAAGCTGTCTGATGGACCAGTCTGTGAGCAGATAAACCAAGGGAAGCAGCAGGCAGACCCTGCCCCCAACCTAGTCCCCTCAGGGGTAATGGCAGCTAAACCAATGAACGAGAGTGGCTGCCCCGAAAATAATCAATAAATCACTTGGAGTCTGAGACAGGTAGAAAACTCCCCAGCAAACAGTGCTCAGGACATATTCCATGACCTTCTTTGCCATGAATGTCCATGGTGCACCAACCACACAGGCCTGGCCTAAGTCCACTCTCAAGGTGCCACTCCCAGATTCCACCTGACCCATCTCAGTTTCAGAGGGAGGTCATTCATTCCAATGGGATGTGACAGGTGCCATCTTCAGGCGCCTGCCTCTGCTCCCAGTGGCAGGGACTGTCGCTGACTGCAAATCCTCCAAGTGCCATGCTGGTCTAAAGAGAGCAAGTCCCGGGGTGGGCAGATGACATTTCAAAACCCTACGAATCTAAGGTGAGATGACAGTGTGATGTAATGGACCATGCTCTGGACTAGGAAGCTGGACACTTGGCTTCTAGTTCCATTTCAGCCACTAACTTGCTAGGTGATGTTGAGTAAGTCACTTGCCCTCCCTGGATCTCAGTGTCCTCCCTAGGATGTAAGGAGGTTGGACTAGATGATCTCTAATGAGACTTCCAGTCCTCATACGTGAACCCTGAAGTTTAAAAAACAAGCAAACTGTTTTTTGGAAAAATTCCAACTCTGATTAGATTGTGGGGGGACTTTTTCTCTAGGGCTTCCATCTAGCTGCACTGCCACCAAATCCCTCACTCCAAACTCCCACTCAGTACATGCAGCCATTTTCCAACCACCCAAGCTCCATCTGAGACATCAACACCAGTCATAGGTCTAGATTGTTCCTCCTACTGAGCTAGTTCTGAAGTTCTTTGGGCTGGGCCATTCTTATGGAATATCTGTGGGAGGGGATGTAGCATTGAATCGCAGATTTTAGTATAGGTAGGTGAGGTGGCTACCTAGATGAAGAGATTTCCTCCAATTTTGTATCTACAAACTTTTTAACATGCAGTAAAATTGAAAGAATGATACAAATATTTGTACATACCTTCATTAGCAATTTGCCAAATTTCACACTCTCCTCTCTCTTTCTCATGTATTGCAGACATTATGACACTCCACTTGCAGATACCTCAGCACATATCTCCTACAAATAAGGATATTCTTAGCCAGGAAGTATTTTAAGGGCTTTGCAGTGCTCAGCTAGGGGAAGGTCTCCAGTCTCTAGAGTCCAAAGGGAGTCAAGAAGTATCTGAGGTCTACAGACCAGATTTCAGCCTACATAGGAGCCAAGCACAAGAGAAGGAGGCACAAACAGTGGTCCAAGTGCAGAATGACCTTGGGCAAGTCACTTCCCTTTCTCAAGCTTCGTTTTACTCATCTATAAAATGGGGTTTGTGCTAATCTCTGTTGTGCCAATCTCCCAAGCTGTATGAGGTTCAGATGTGAAAATACATACAAGAGCACATTGGGAGCTGCCACACTTAAATATTGGAAGGCAAGTTATTTACAGAGACGACCTTCAGAGCTAGTACAGCACAGGAGCAATAGCTTTCCTTGCCCCAGGCCTGGAGGCCTCTGGTAACCCATGAACTTGATAGTCCCCCTGCTCAGCCCCCACACTCTTGTTACTGAAAGCCACATAATTTTCATCTATAATGGAAATCTCAGTGGCTCACGTCTTTTTCAGTTTTTCAAAGGCATAAACACACACCCTAGTTCTTTTTCCAGATAACTCCA
Source organism: Camelus ferus (assembly GCF_009834535.1). NCBI lineage: Eukaryota > Metazoa > Chordata > Mammalia > Artiodactyla > Camelidae > Camelus > Camelus ferus. Next base: position 91,238,131 of record NC_045732.1, on the reverse strand, counting down.
TTTTCTCTTATTGATTATGGCACAAAACTAAAAGATCATCTACTTTTTCTTATTTCTGACATTTTTTTTCTGTGCTCCCCCTTAATTCCTACAATTTCTCCCCACCCTGTCAGGACTTTGAGACTTAAAAAATTCTATCATCCTGCCTACCCTTAGCTCAAAGAGCAAAATGCTTTACAAAATTAAGTGAGCATTTGGGATTTTTAACTTGATTTTATCTTTTCATTCAACCAGAGGGGTATGTGTGTGGGAGATGCACTTGTCAACTAAAAGCAATTTCTCTGCCTCCTTGGGGACCAAAGCGTAATCGTAGCTCTATCTTCCTGGTGTCAGGATGAAACTTGCATTTTCCTGAGTGGTGTCAGCACACTGACAGACAGCTCCTGGGATCTATTGAGGAGTACGGGAAAAGAACAGGAAGGGGGTGGCGAAAGATCTCAAGGCTGGTCTTGGCTCATCTCTCTCCCTCTGGGTGACTTTGGGCTAGTCACTTACTGTCTTTTGCCTCAGTTTTCTAACTTAAAATATGGGAATAATTTTCTCCTATTTCTGCCTCACAAAGACGGTGCCAGGACCTTGTCAGGCTTTGGTGATATGAAAATGTTTGGAAGTAATAGAGCTATGGGGAAAAACTAAAGGGCTGTGGAAGCAGTGTAGCCTACAAATGCTAAGTAGCTAGCAAGGAACTTCAAGTTTTTTGAGAACTCTATTTGAGAAATGAGGAAACCAAGGCCTTTCTGAGCTTCAGAGAGGTCCCAAATGGTCCCCCATGATTTTACTATATGTTCACCATGAGTCCAGATAAATCCTTCTCAAACAGAAAGGCAGGGAGGCAAAGTCTTGAGGTCCTAAGTCTTATAGAGAACACATAAGACCCTGTACACTCCATGTAGACCTTCTGATAGGACTCCTCAGAAGGGGGTTTTGGGAGGCAGGCTTGCTAATCTCCCAATTCCTTCCATGGGCCTGGGGTAGTTTCCTTGGTTATCTTACTCCTGAAATTGCAGAGACCTTCATAACAACCTACTGATGGAGGCGGGCAGGGGACAGGGATGCCCATTTCAAAGAGGAGTCTGAGGCTCAGGTTGGGCAGACATACTTACATCCATTCAGCCAGTCAGTCAACATGCCCAGTGTAACTCATGATATTTTAACTTTAAATGCCATGCTCTTGCCACAGTGCTTCAGTTGCCTCTTGCCTGATGTAAGGACCCCAACAAGTAGGGAGTCCAAATACAATAACTTGACTAAAAATGCTATATAGACACACACAAAGGATTCTTAGAAAATCCAAATGAATGACCTTTATGGAGTACACTCATTTTGAATGCCACTAGACTCAGGAGTCAGCTGTCAAGTTTTGAGGTTTGCTCTATTTCAAATGCTACATATTTACCCATACACCCAAAGGAAGTAGAATGGGGTTAAAGGGATCAAGTTCACCAGATGGCTTCTCCAGTGTTCCTTGTAGCTGGAGTTCAATGGGACGATACAGTGGTGGAAGGTTTTCAGAGAAAGACTTCTTTCCTCTATATTAGAGTTTCTTTAACTTTATTGGGTGTAGAAGCCTCTATGGCGAGCTTGCTAAAAATGCTGTTTTCTGGTCCCCATGCCCCATCCCCAAGGGAATCTGCATTATTACAGCACATTCCAAGTGATTCTGATGCATCTGATCCAACGGACCATACTTTGGAAAATCCTGATCCATGACAAGGTTTACAGACCTTGGATACTTGGAATCCCATTTAAATAGCAACTTTTAGCTTGAGTGCCAGGTACTTTAGAGTTTCAGGGAAAACAATGGGAAGATTTGAAATCTTTCTTCTTATGATCAGCAAGCCCTCAGCTTGACTTCATCATTGTGCCTTCTTCCCAGCTAGAACATGTTTTCTTCCTGCTAAAGATTTCATGGCAAACAATGACCTAGGTTAGGAACAGTGTGCTTGGCTTTTAATAGGAACTGCAATGAGAGACCCTTAAGAGGCAGCAAGCTGTCAAGCACTAGCCTTAAGCTGTCAGAGTGAGGATAGATATACCCAATGTGTCCCTTGTGCACCTTGGGGTCAGGGGTTGCAGGTGCAGGCTAGCAGGTTCTTGGCTGCTAAACTGGGATGCTAAGGACCTCTGCAATCTTGGAAAGGAGGTGCCATGATGAGTTATGTGGCCTTGCACAGGATGGGAGCTCCGCATTTTACTCACAGACCAACTTTCAGCTGTTTCTCGGTCACCAAAGCCAGCCTCAGTGCCCTGTGCCAACAGCACAAATCCAGCCTAAAGGCCCCAGTCTTTCCCTTACCTAACTTAGTCCTTTATTCAGCAGACAAGGTTTAGATTTGTTTTTCTATAAGTAGTATTTTCTAGCGCAGAAAATGATATATATTTATTAAAGAAAATATGGAAATACTAAAATATGGAAATAATAAAACAGTTAAAAATTGCCCATAATTGCATTGCTTAAATACAATTACTATTAAGATTCTGGTGTGCTTCCTGCTAGTGCTTTTTCCCTACGTATAAGCTTATTATTTATTTGCACTGTTTATATAATAGTATGCATACACTTTGCATTTTGATTATTTTTCACTTAAAATAATCATAAATGTATTTTCAGATTATCATATAGACTTCCAAATTATACATTTGAAAATAATTGTGCAATAATTCATGGAGTGAATCAATATTATATACATAGCTCAATATCTTGCACGCAGAGGCCATTTGATAAGTATTTGTTAAATGAATGGATGGATTGATGGATATATGCATTCCCCTATCATGTGACATTTAATTAGGAACAAAGATTTTCAAAAGAAACACTAACTAAGTGGCAGAGGAGGTGGGTCAAAGGAAAAGGAGTAGGGAGAACTGCTAACTTGATTGTTAAATAAATTTTTTTTTAAGAATTCTGAACTCTATTTCCTTTTTTCTTTTTTTCCAAATGAGTAGGCTTTGGTTTGCTGGGAGTTTGTTCACAACTATTAATATCCCCATTTTACAGATAAGGAAAACCAAGCCTCAGAGAGATCAAATAATCTTAAGATTACATAGCTAGTACAAAGCAGAACTGGGCTTCCAATCTAGGTCTGTGAGCATCCTTAGCTTTGTTCCATTACCACATAACACATGCAGAAAAAAGTTACAAAAAGAGATAGAGGTCATGAGTTTGTACTTCAGGTAGAGCTATTCTAGAAGCAGAGAAACTTCAGTTACTGAGGGCCATTGGATTAGGACTGGGCAGGCAGCCTTTATGCCATGAGGGAGCCAAAAAAAATCTCATTCAGCTGGAAAAAAAAGAAACCCATTGAGGCCATTACAAAAGCTGGTGGTACATAAGCTCATGGGAAGAGGTAAGGCCGAGATTTCAATATCCAGAGCCTGAAACTGGACATTTCTAGATGTCAGACTTGTTTGGCTTAGATGACTGGGTATTTGTACAGCAGAAATTGGTAAAAGAGCAGGTCTGGTGAATGTTTGTTGACTCTGATTGCTTTTAGAAAACAGAAAATTGGAAATGATTTAGAAATTGGTGCAAAGGCAGAGGTACCATGTTTCCCAGAAAGGAAGGAAAATGAGTGGAAGCCCTTTAAACTTTGACTATAGCCTGCTTTGCTAAGAATCGCATGGCAAAATACAGATGATTTTTCCATTTTATGCACCCCCTTTGCTGCATTAATGCTAGTATCAGTGGTTAGCAAAGCAAATGTAATGACTGCTCTCCCCAAAGGACCTGTGATTGCAGCTTCCGCTCCTCAGGCCTGCAATTGAGCTGTTGGAAGAGGATTTTTCATATTTCTTTCTACCTCCTCACTAGCATTTTTGATCAACAGGGCCCCATTTTCCCAGTGGAGATAAACAAGGCACAGAGTCACGTTTGTACAACTGCCAATGGAGAATTGGGGGAGAAATTAATTTGGGCCCCTGGAATTGAAAAGAAAGAAGCCTTTCTTGCCCGATATGGTCCATCTCTGGTGGCTGCTTCTACCCCATGATTTGGGAGTAGGGCTGGTTTACTACCACCAGATGCCCCAAACACTGAACCTATTATGATATGTGCCCCCATATGTATTTAAAATTTAAAAAAATACAAAGCCATAAAAGTGCAATGAAAGCTAACACAGTACCCCCCCATTGAAATATCAAATATCAAATTCTTTCTAAAAATAAATGTTGGTGACCCTCCTATGCCAGTGGCCTGAGCAAAAGAATAGGCGGTGGAATCCGTAAGTCAGCGGCAACTGTGGGGGGGGCACTCCATATTTATACACACTTCACACTGTGTTCTTTTACCTCAGTTGAAGATCAACCCCCCTCAAAACAAAGGTTCCCAGGCAGGAAATCATCTCCCTCTTCCCTGAAGGATCCACAGGGCAGGGACAGTAAAATTACTCTCAACTTTGGGGCTTGAGGGGCAAAACTCTCTTCTCACATGCTTGGTCCTCGAGAATGGAGCAGTGACATAAATCAGATTTGGAGCTACTCACGGGTGAGGTGATGCCTCCTCTAAGACAAGGGGTCCCCAAGGGCAGGGAGGCAGTGCCTCCCTTTCCAATTCAGGGCTCCTAAGGCACACGCCACTTCTCACCTAGATCGGGCCTCCCAAAGACTGAGATGAGGTGTCTGCTAAAACGTGGGGTGTTTAGGGCTAGGATACAGTCTCGCCCTCGACCTGAGGCCCCCTAGGACAGGTGCACTATCTAGCCCTGAAATTCCAGCTTCTGGGGACAGGCCCGCTTCTAGGCACCAGATTAAGGGTTCCTGGGAGCGGGAGCCTCCCTTCCCTCTCAGATTCGGGGCTCACCGGGGCAGAGATGGCGTCTCCCCTCAGACTGGGCTCCCCGGGATAGGGGCACGGTCCCGCCCTCAGAGTCAGAGCTTCCCGGGACAGGAGCTGTATCTCGGCCTCCCTCCGCGTGGCGGGGAAGGGGCTGCGGGACCAGCAGACTCTCCTTGGGCGGGAGGGGGGGCTCCCTTGAGGCCCTGCCCTCTTTGTGACTGGCCCGAGGTGTCCGGTGACCAAGAGACTCTTAGCTGGGTGCAGGGTGCGGCTCAGGGCGTGGTCACCGGGGGCTACTTAGGGCGGCCCGCGCGGGGGCCGGCGCGGAAGCTGTGTGCGAGGCTGCGGCGCCAAGCACGGGCAATGGCGTGGATGCTGGACTGCCTTTTCGCGTCGGCCTTTGAGCCCCGCCCCCGCCGTGGTGAGTGGGGCCCACCGAGTCCGGGGGCTGGGGTGCTCCGCCAGGGGCTGCGGGAGGCTGCAGCCCCAGCTGGGTGCCCTGGGGCTTGGCTCTCCGCCCCTTTGCCTCCCTTCCCGCTGGCTTTTAGCTAATTGTTCCTGGCTCAAGGACTGACCCGTCGAGGCCCCGCATAAATCAACAGCTTTGCCGGGAACCTCGAGCAATCGCGCTAATGGCTCGGCGGGACGCGGGTCGAGCGCGGGGGCGGAGTCGCTGGCTCAGCCGTCCTCGGGGGCAGCCAGAGCGTTGGGGCTGGACGCGTAGGAGCGCAGTCCCGAAACCCAAGGGCCCTAAAGGCCCAAGGATGAACGTCCCTGGCCAGGCAACCAGGGCCCGGGGACCCTGAAGATGGAGTTGGGGGAGATCCTTTTGCCTTGAAGCTTGTCCCCCTTGCCCTAGTCTCAACTGCAGAATATCAACGTGGGCCCCTCAGGGTCATCGAATTCAACCCTTTTATTTAAGAGATGGTGACATTGAAGGCTAGAGATGGGAAAGGCCTGCCCAAGGTTATACAAGAAATTGGCAGCATCTGGTTCTGCTGAGCCTCTGCCCCAAATCACCCAATGGCAGAGGCCTGGGATCTTCAGTCTGGGTCTTCCCCTATGTACTTGAGATCGCGCTGCTTTCCCTATCCCTGTGGAGTTGAGGACATAGGTGTGCAAAAGATCACAGCACCAGTGTGATATGTGGGTGGCATTTCACCCCTTTCCTGGAACTGCTTCTATAAAGTATAATTTGGAAACTGATTTTTTTTTCCTGCTAAAGTTTCAGGAGACTGCTATTTTCTTTCTGAGATTTCCCAGGACCCCGACCCATACTGTCCTTCACTCCCCCTTGGCAGGCCCCACCCCCTGTAGGCTGCCACCTGCCCCCACTGCCACCTGTTTTTCCATAGTCTCCACCTCCAAAATCTATATTGGTGAGAGTGCGTCATTGGTCACCAGCCATAGACCAAACCTGGGGTTGTCTCCTCTTTCCTCTGCCCCCTCACAGGCAGTGGGGGAGGGGAGGCCAGGAGAGGAGGGACCTCAGGAACTTAATTCTGCAGAAACTGGTTTTCAGTCCTTGCCAGCCCCAGCTCCCTGCTGAGAACCATCCCAAGGGTCTGACCTACTACTAAGGGACTGCAGCTTGCTTAACAAGTTCAAGGACAGTCCCTGGCAGGCCACAAGTTCGGTGGGAACGAAAGAGATCTGCATACACACAGAGAGTTTAATTTTTTGTTCTGTATATTTTTTCAAGTATATGTGATCCTGGTGAATCAAAGAAAATAAGGGAGTTGTATAAGATGCTTTTTAAGGCTTTATGGCTCAAATACCCTACCCTGGAAAACGGGTGAAGGAACCATTACACCTCTGCCTGGAGTGCAAGGCTGTCGTGTGACTCCAAAAAGATCCAGGATATGAAGGCTCCTTTATGAATAACCCCATTCGGAGAGGGTCAGTATCATACACGGAAGCCCACCCCCATCTAAAGACAGCCATTTTTGTTAGAATTAGAAGGCTTTTCCTTAAACTGAACCCAAATCTATGTTTTTCTGGCTCTGGTGGTGACCTTCATGACCCTTCCAAAGGAAGAGTGCCAGCCTTCTTCATTCCCCCACCCCCACTCACCCCTGTGTTTATCCAGGCCAAACTTCCCCAGTTCCTTCGTTTGTTTAACATGTGACATGGCTACAAGGCTCCTACCCGCATCTAGCTGCTCTTCTTTGAACATACTCCAAGTTGTAAATGCCCAGTGACCCTGACCAAAAGAGGATGTCCAGCTGTGTCCCTGTAAATAGAGTCCTGGATGGCTAACTTTCCCTCTTTGGGGAATCCACATTCACACTCATGGTACACAGATACATAGCCATAAATATATACATATGCACACATTCCCACACCCACACAGGCCCACATACAAACTCATGAATGCACACACACACAGTTCACATGCATCACACACATTTCACACACAACAATATAACCACATCATATGGTATTTTTCTTTCTCTTTCTGGCTTTCACTTAGTATGATAATTTCTAGGCCCATCCATGTTGCTGCAAATGTGGAATCTAAAAAAATAACACAAATGAATCTATTTACAAAATAGAAACAGACTCACAGACATAAAAAACAAACTTTGGGTTACCATTGGGGAAAGGGAGTGGGCAGGGATAAATTGGGAGTTTGGGATTTGCAGATACTAACTACTATATATAAAATAGATAAACAAGGTCCTACTGTATAGCACAGGGAACTGTATTCAATATCTTGTAATAACCTATAATGAAAAAGAATAGGAAAAAGAATATATATGTATGTATAACTGAATCACTATGCTGTACACCAGAAACTTACACAAAATTATAAATTGACTATAATTCAATTTAAAAAATTTTTAAACAATATAACCACATTACACATCACACACACAAATCCCATGTAGAGGCCATACAGTTCACACAAATAATTTATACTGGAAGCTACTTTCTTCACCTGAAGCTACTTTTTTTTTTTTTTTTTAAAGTAAACTAAAGTTCTTTCAGAGTCTTCACTCTGTATTTAGTTGTTTGAATCCAAATGTAAGACCTCATATTTGCTACTGCGTTTCTAGTCTGGTAAGACTTGTCCTCCTACACACTCCAGTGGTACACCACTGCCTACACCAGCTCTGTCACTCTTAAAATAGCAGCTAATACATGTGAAGTACTTCCCAGATGCTCGGCCCTACCTGGTCTCAGTCCTTCACATGTATGATCTCACTGCAGTCACACAACATCACTTTGAAATAAGCAATTAGTCTTTGGGTATTCATTCACTGTTCCCCCTGACCCCCGAGAAATACTGTGCAATATGAAAGGTAACTTTGTGGGTAACTATTGATATTCTGCGGGGCTATAATTGCCCTTGATGCCTCCCTTCAAATGCCTTCCAGAAATTCTCAAGAACCAGGGGTGGGGGGAAGTAGCTGGCCTCTGACTAGGAAGAATGGAGGAGGCATTCTAAATGTTCTTTCACCATCCCATACCCACCTCTTGCTCAGGAGGTAGCTGGTATGTCAGAGCAATCTTTTGAGGGTGGCGATGGGCAATCGATGGCCATATGAAGTCATTTAGAAGAGGCATCATTGAGATCTGGGAAGAATGGGGACCCAGAAAGGTCTTCTTTCCCAGGGAGAGGGACAGCACGACTGACCCACTTGAAATTCTCTCCCCAGTTCACTCTTGGCATTGGATTTAGCCTCAGACAATTGGGCTTCTGGAAAGCAGCCAAAACTCTAAAGCTGAAGGGACCCTGGGGCCCACTTTACATACAAATTTGATCTTTTCTTCAAGTGGGACCCAATCGATTTGCTGAGGCCAGGCCTGGTTGAGCTGCACAGGATTATTTCCCAGAGCTGGGGCGAGTTTGTCAATGAGACACCCACTCTCCTGGTCACAGCATCAGACTAGCACCTCCATTCACCAGTGGCAGGACTTCCTAAAGTTCTTTTGTGAGTCCTTTCTTTGCACCACAAAAATATTTCTCCATAGAGAAAAAAAAATATGACACTCTGGAGTTTGGGTTCCTAGGTTAGGCCACGCTTTACTGACCATAAGGATAAAATGCAGAATCTGTGCAATGAAAACTGGCAGAAAAATAATACTCCTGCAAGTGTACCTCAGGCTCCAGCAGTATAGCTGACATTCATCAAGCTTAAATATCAAATGACAGAAAGCATACTGGGCATTGATAGAGCAGGATACCAGGTCCCTGAGGGTGATGATGGCAATGGTGAAAGCATCTTTCCTTTTTTTCACGCTTATCTACTAAGCCAACCTAAATGTCCAACAGTAGTGCAATGGTTAAATCAACTATATGACATATCCACTTGTTAGACTCATCTACATCCATAAAAATGGTGTTTATGAAGAAAATGTAGCAACACGGAAAATGGCATTATAACTGTATCAAATATGCATTTTTAAAAGACTGGAAGAAAATTCAGTGACAAGTTAAAGTAAAATATTCCATTAAGTTGGTGGGATAATAGTTATTTTTCTCTCTGTTTTTTTCAGAGGCTGGGAGCACCTGAAGGCCTAAAATCTCTATCGAGTTTGTTCTTAAATTACTCTTATAATTTAAAGGAGTTTTTAAAAGGCTAATTGAAGGCCTACAGTATACAAATAGTCCATACAGTGATTTAGAATCCCACTATACATAGCTTAATCTAAGGGATTTTTTTTTCCTTCAAATTTTAGTTTAAATGTAGTGACTAAATCGGGTCAGCCAAATGTGATCTTCACAATGATCATGAACTGTCCCCTAACACTGGGTGGGAAGAGACAGAACTGGTTTGAATCCCAGACCTGCTTTTATAGTTTTACTATGAGCAAGTTTCTTAACCTCTTTTAAAATGACATGATAACGCCTACATTTTCAGGTTATAAAAATAATGATTATTATTTTTAATAACTATTTTAAATGGTTATATTGTTATTGTATATATCATTATATTAAGTGCCTTCTATGGCTCAGTTATCAAAAGATGTGTTTATTCCTTCTCCAAATATTTATCATGTACCAGTCACTTTACATTAATGATCTCATTTAACTTTCATAACAACTCTTTTAACTTTCATAACAACTCTTTGAAATAAGTATTGTCATCTTCATGTTAAAGACAAAAGCTCAGAGAGGTTCAGTAACTAGCTCACTGCCACACAGTAACTCAGCAAGGATTACAACCCCTTTTGGTCTGATTTCAAAGCTTGAGTGAGATTAAAAGAGATAACATTTGCAAAGCTTCTAGCAATATGCTGATATAGAGCGGACATTTACTAGGTGGTCAATACAGTGCTAATGATGTTCCCTTGCCCAGAGTCCAAATTCTGGTCTTTGATCTGCTTGATTACTTATAGATTCCTTTCTTTGAAAAGGTGCACATTTCAACTGGAAGATGCAATGCAAACACCACCTGTGTCCTTATTGCTGGGGCTCTGAGTCACTAGGAAGCGATTTCTGTTTCCTTCTGGCAGTATCATTTGTTCTCACATGTATCAGCAGAAGTAGGTAGATGGCATGTTTGATGAGCCTTGGCAGCTACTGTCACGTTTCAGATACACTTCTTGAGAAACCACGCGGCTTCCTTGGGATAGACACCCTCTACTCAGCAACTGGTAGGTCCCTGCACTTAGGGATGCTTATTAAATGGCTGGGGCCTATCCTGAACTTCTGTTCCAATTATTCTCTGTATGCTATGGCTGACCCTTAATTGTTACCCCTCCCACTTTCTTCTTCAAAGCAGGGGCTACAAGACCTCCTCAGAAGCAGACAGGGGTAGGAGCTGGAGAAGAATTTAAAGTCCTAAATCCTTAGAGGGACTCATTAAAAGATTATCTTGCCTGGGGGAGTCTATGGTCAGTGAAGGGTAGCATGCAGGATGAATAAGAGGGATGAAGGAGAGGGGGGAATTGAAGGCATCTTCCAGAGGCTGGGAGCACCTGAAGGCCAGCCTCTCCGAGCTTTTTCTGCCACGAATCTCAATACTTCTCTACTCTGGAGCCTCTTGATCCCTCCCTGGATTCTATCTGCCCCGTGCCCTCAGCTTCTTAACCTCCCCCCACCACTCCCTGCCTAAATGCAGCTTTAGCTTGTAGTGACTTGCTTTTGTCTCTAGAGGGAGGCAATAGCATCTGGGAGGAAAGGGCACAGACTGGGGTCTTCTCTCACTTTACCAAAGGGTAGATTTTATTTTCCTTTAACTGGGAACAGATAAGTAACAACTTATTGGAACTGTATTTTAGGTGCTGCAAAGTATATCTCAGAGAAACATCATCTCTCCCCTCATCTACTGCACCCCCCAACCTTGGTAGCTGCTAGAAAAAAAGTGGCCTTGTCAGCCCTTCTTAATTTCTAGGGTAGAGGTGAGAAACAAAACAAAACAATAGTCAGGGAATACTTATGCTGCCACTCTCTTGGGTGCAATGGCACACATGTAAGAGATAGCAACAGGACTGGGTCCAAAGCCAGGGTTGGGGTAGGAGGAAGTCTAGACACTGAGCAGGTAGTTCGACACTTTCCTGTATGTAGTATTATATCTGAAACCTTGGTCTCATTAACACTGCCAGGGGGAACTGCAGAGTGAGAATTGGACTTAGGGTCCAATTCTTCCGGGCTGCATTAGGCTGATCAAAACATCACCCTAAAAAAAGAATGAAATAGTGCCATTTACAGCAACATGAATGGACCTAGAGATTATCATGCTAAGTGAAGTCAGTCAGACAGAGAAAGACAAATATCCTATGATGTCACTTTTATGTGGAATCTGAAAAATGATACAAATGAACTTATTTACAAAACAGAAACAGACTCACAGAAGTGGAAAGCAGATTTATGGTTGCCAAAGAGGAAAGGTGGGTGGTGGGGGGATAAATTAGGAGTTTGGGTTTAGCAGATATAAACTACTATAGATAAAACAGATAAACAACAAGGTCTTACTATATTGCACATGGAACTGTATTCAATATCTTATAATAATCTACAATGAAAAAGAATATATATTATATATATGTATAACTGAATCACTATGCTGTACACCAGAAACTAACACAACATTGTAAATCAAATATACTTCCATTAAAAAAGAAAAGAAATCACCCTAAAAGAAGAGGGGCTATTTCAAGAGTGTCAGACACACCAGTAATGAGGAAAATTGGCAGCTTAGTCATTCAGCTTCAGTCCCTGAACACCCTGGTTGAGACATTCTGAGCTATAGGAAAAGGGGAGAGAGTAAAGCAAGAGAGGGAATTAACTAATCTTTTATTGAATATTCACTATACATGTTAAGCATTTGGCTGACACTTTCCAAATTTTACCTCCTTCAGTCATCTGAGCATTTCTAAGGCAGGTATTAACATCTCCAATCTACAGATGAGAAAACTGAAGTTCAGAGAGATGAAGTAAACTTCCCAAGATCACACAGCAACTAAGTGATGGAGCTGGGATACAAACTCAAAGCAATTTCACTCCAAAGCTCCTCTGCCCCTAAGGAAAAGAGGAAGGTCCTGATATTTAAAGGGTTTTACTTACATAGGAAATCCAAGATCTCTCTCTTCAATAAAACTCACATTTTGATGCTTTACCCATACAGATTCTTGTGTTTAGGGTGAAAACTAGGAAATATTTGTTTACATTTGGCAGTAAAGGGGATTATTAAAGTATTTTTCCACCTTTACAATTCCCCATATAATCCTCATGTTATGAACCCCTAAGAGAGGGAGTCTTATAGTGGGGATTTTAAACTCCAAAGGAAGTGTGTGTGTGTGTGTGTGTGTGTGTGTGTGTGTGTGTGTGTGTGTGTGTGTCTATTCTATGGTAGTGGCAGGGTCCTGGTAGCCCCTCCTATCCCATCATTTATATGAGTCAGGGAAGGAGGGAGTAAGGATAGCCTTCCGTCACACTAATTTAGAGCTTCTGGTCCAGAACTGCATCTTTGGAGCCACAGCTCTGGAGCTTTTGGCTTCTTCAAAGTTGAAGTTTGTCCCCGATTTCACAAGAGCACTGGGCTGGAGTGAACCAGACAGTCTTTCACAAATCCAAGTGGGACTTACACAACAGAATTTAGATAGGTGGGGCAGTTGTGTGTGTGTGTGTGCGTGTGTGTGTTCAGGTGGGAGGCAGAGACCTCACATGAGCGGCTGTGAGGGAGTAGAAGTGAGGTTGGTATATTCAGAGGCGAGTGAGGCGGTGTCAGACTAGCCCCACAGCAGCAGGAAAGCCAAGTGCCTGAGATGAGATGCTGGGAGACACCAAAGTTTATGTGAACTTCTTGTACTGACTTACCAAGGGGCTTCAGCTAATCTGTGTCCTGCATGACTTAGACTGGCCTCTCTAGACAGCCCCCCCTTCTCTAAAAATAAAAAAGACTTTCTGGCTACATAGTAGTTTAGGCAATGCTTTTCCTGCTTACCCAGGATGAGGTGCTGACCCAGGCCCAGCTGGGGGGGAAGCTTTATGGATGTTCCAGCTGCTTCTTGTCTGCACACCAGGCTCATTTGTGCCAGTTGAAAGGGCACAATAATAACAGTAGCAATTTAAATCGTGCTTCGTGCTTCTCGCTTTCCCCCTTGAAAAGTGGCGAAGTGACTCATCACCAGTGAATTGTCCCTCTCCATCCACCCCCTGACCTCTTTGCAGCAGTCTAGGCTGCTTCCCTGGGGGCTGAACTAGAAGCCAGTTCTTCCAGCGGCCCTTTAGCTGCAACTCAGCCAATGCCCCCCCCCGATAAATGTGTTAAAAAATGCGATGTATTGTTTTAATTTGAAATTCTCAGATGAGGCTGCTTGGAGGCATTAGAGCAGCATGAGCCCCATTAGGTAAACGCAGTGCCCCCCGCAAACATGAATAATACAAAATGGGGCCCATTCAAGAATCTTTTTGAAGGGGGGGCTCTGCTTGTTTTCCTATGTGCAGTTTGATATGGAGATGACTGGTTAGCTTGAAATTTACTACATATCAACTTCTGTGGGTAATGCCGTAAAAATGGGTCCGAGGGAGCTATGAAATCATTCCCTTATTCCATCCTGACCCTTCACCCCCATCCCCATCCCCAATTCCCCAGATCCTAGGGCTAGAAAATGCTCATTCTCTGTTCTTTCTTTCAGCACCAGCCTAAGGAGAGCTCCCAGAACTGGAGCTGGTGAGGTGCTTATGAGCCTAAGATAATTAAAGATTTTGAGGTGTCAACAAAACAGGTAATTAGGTGGAGAAGGTATCAGCTGTCTGGGAGACAAAGAAAGTAATTATGCTGAGCACTCTTGGTGCTGTCAATAAACTCAAAAGAAAGTTTGTTGCGAAATGATACTGTTTGATAAAGACTTCAATGCCTGGCATTGATGACTCTTGATGAGGCTGCTTGGTAGAGAAGAAAGATCTAGTGAGCTTGCCAAACCTGGGTTCAAATACCAATTCTGCCTCCCACTGGCTGTGTGACCTTGGAGAAGTTACTTAACTACTCTTGAGTTTGATGTGTGATGTGCAAAATAGTGAGAATCATAGCTCTATCTACCACATAGGATCAATGTGAGGACTCAAAGAGATAATGCATGTAAGAGCACTAGTGCAATGCCTGGTACACAATAAGTGCTTAATAAATGCTAACATTATTGTCAGAATCATTATTACTATTCTTACTATATACCAGGCATTCTGTACAGGAGCCCAAAGTTTAAAAGGAGAGACAAATAGTTGTAGTTCTGTATGATCATGTCATGAGAAGTATGAAGAGTGGAACTATGATAGCTCAAAGGAGGGTGCCCACAACTGGGAGGGAGGGGTACAAAAAAGCAGAGAAAGTTTTGTGAGTCCTGAGTTAGTTCTTAAAAAAATAAGTAGGAGTTTGTCATCAAGCCGAGGGTGAAAGGGATTCCAGGCAACTGCGTCTGCCCACACAAAGCCAAAGAGGTGTGAAACAGCCAGGCCTTGAGCAAATAGTTGGGCTTTGCTGGGCACCACCTGGGATCTCCTGGAGGGGGGCGGGGAATCAGTGACCAAGAATCTTTGCAGTTTACTCCCACCAGCCCCTGCACCGCGCCTTAGGCGCCCTACCTGGCCAGTCACCTGCGGCGCCTTCCTCTTCTTTCCTCGAAGCAGTCAGGTAAGCTCACACCCTGCCCCAGTGGGCCTTGTGCACCCAGCGGTGGGCCAGGGGACCCAGACCGGGCAGGTCAGACCAGGGGGTGACCCTGCCCAGGTCGCGGGCCCCTATCTCCTTCCTTGTCCCAGTCCTGGAGCAAAGCCCCCAACTCCCGATTAAAAAAAAAAAAAACCACCAAGCACACAGTCACCTAGGTTCTTTAGATAACCCAGTGCTCTCACACACCACACCCTTAAACTCACACGGCAACCCACCTCCAAGACACATGCTGTTTTCTGCCGTCCATCCTAGTATATACTCTGGCCGCAAGCATCCCCACCACACACATGAACACATCATACCCACCCAAAGACACACTCACACCGCACCGTCACACACAAACCTTTGAACACACTCGTGTATACAGAAAGACACTTTGCTCACTAACACACACACTACAACAAACACCGCCTGTAAATCCAAATTGACACAGCACAGCTAAGAGTAAACACACACCAAACATATACACACAAGCTTCAAAGGGCACACACACATACACACACTGCATACATATACACACCACAGCACGACCACAAACCCCGGCAGAAGCATACATCAAACACACCCACATCCAGACGGCACCCACAGAGTGACACTATAATCGGGCAGAAACATACAACCTGAAAACGTGCACACACAAACACCGCACAAACACAGGCTCCACGTCCGAGCACAAATCAAATGCACTTCACACCAAGCACTCAGACTAAAACATGCAACACACAGCCCACACCCAGCCACACACAGAACTCACACACAGGCGTACCTCACTCGCGCGCGCGCGCGCGTGCACACACGCGTACATGCATACATACATACACATATAGCCCGCCCTCTCCTTCCCTCCGGGCGGAAGAAAAGGGGGTGAGGATGGGAGGAGGGGGAAGAAAGGACAGGGGGATGGGCTGGCGAGGTGCTGCGGGCACAGCCGCTCTTTTCCCTTTGACTTGGGGTATTGCCCCCATCAACGCGCCCGTTCCCCATTCCCAAGCAAAGGTAGTGAGTGAGTTGGGTCCAGACGGGGTCCAGTCGGAACCCGGAAAAACTGGAAGGTCCGGGGAATCCGCCGGCGGCAGGCGGGCACGTGAGCTCTGCGGGGACCCTGATTCAGCGTCTGCTCGACCCCGCCTGAGGCTCCTCCTCCCTGAATCCTCCCCCAGACCCCGGTACCGCCTCGACCCCTGCTCCTGGCGGGGGAGGGGCGAGCTTGGGGGCGGGGGTGTGTGCAGGAGGGGAGTTATTTCTTCCTTCCCCTACCTGAGACGTTGAGCAACTGTTAGGGGTGGAAGCTTTTATTGGTTGCGAGAAGTAAGAAGTTTAGATCTGCAGACAAGCTTTTTACAAAACCTGTTCTAATCTAGTTTGAAGACGTTTCTTAATGGAGAGCTCACTATTTTACAAGGCAAATAATTTTTACATAAAATGTAAAGGCTATTGGAAATCACTGACACCGTGCTGGGCACATAATAGGGCGTTATAAATGTCCCTCCCTCTCGTTTTTGTCACCAAATCTGGCAGGGCTATTTGTAGCCCAGCACCAGCCCGCGACAGCTCTTGGGCAGTCGGTAAGCTCTTTTTCCTTAGCGCCCAAGGAAGCCCTCCTGAGAGCAGCCGCCTGGGCGGGGGAGCCACCGGCGGCAGGGGGCGGTAGAGTCACCGAGGGTGCTTTGTGCTGATGGCAAAGCCCCCACGGGAAATTCTGAGGTCCCCTCCGTTGTAGCGGGCTACAGGGGACTCCAGAATGCTCCGCGGCCAGATGGCCCTCTGGCTCCTGTCCTCTGCTTGCCTCCTTTCTATAGAGATGGATGGCAGATGAAGGCGAGGAGGAGAAAGGACCTTCGCCTGAGGCGGCGCATTGTGTAAAGCGCCTTGCCACGGAAGTGCACAAGCTTTGTAGTCGGTGTAGGTTCGAGTCCCAGCTCTGCCTATTGGCAGCTGACTTACCTCGGCAAGTTGCTGGCTTAGGTTTTGGGGTGGTTGCAAGTTTAAAGGAGGAAACAGATGTAAAGTGTTTATTCCGGTTAAGATCCCAAGGATGTCCATTCCCTCTCCCTCACCCTCATCAAGGATAAAGATTTGGGAGTTTGAGGAAGGGGGTGGGGATCTGAGGCTGGGAGGGAAATGTGGCCACCAGGTAATGCCTCCAAGCCAGAGGATGGACAGAGGTTCAATTAGCATTCACATTCTTAAGCAAGGTGGTGTGTTTAAGTGAAATTGCAGCACCAGTGATTTTAGTGATGCCACTCACTGACCACCAGAAATTTCAGGCCATAGCCCCAGTCCTTGTGGCTGAAGTGAGGCCCCTCCGCCCCTCACCTTACCCCTCACAGGGACTTCCTAATTCATTTCCCCACCCGGCAATCTTCTCCCCCTTTCCAAGTCACCACGTTTTTTTTTAATTGTAGTGAACACTCATTGAATACTAGGCACATCTCCTCTTAACTTATGTGCCAGTGCCTAGTGCAGTGCCGGATACAACACAGGCTGTATACTTGCAGCAAGGCGATGCCCTGGGTGAAATCCCTTGGGAACACTGAGACTTAAGGGCACAGAGAGGGTTATCACAAGAAATCTAGAGAGAGAGGACTCCAATAGCAGCGCCCCAGGCACTGGGGGCATATAGGGCAGTGGCTGTTGGATAGGGGGCTATTCTATTACTCCTCAAAGCCCACTACCCATAAACCCTCCTGGAAGGGGGTTGTCTCACTGCAGCTGAGGCTTCTGCAGCCAATTAAGAAGAAAGCCTCTTTCCTGGAGGGCAGAGGCTCTGGCCAGCTAGCGAGTGAATCACTGTATCAGACTTGGGCAGCAGAGGTGGCTCTAAAGTGGCAGTGAATTAGTCCAAGATGGCAAGGGGAGATTACCTGAGTAATGATAAGAAGGGAGTTAAGGCAGCAGCCTGAGCCCTTAAGGCTGGAACTAAGTGGTAGATTGTCTATATACATCTGCCTAGAGTCAGCTCCTAACCAGTCTCCACACTTCCACTCCTCAGAGTCCCAAAAGATAGCCCAGGCAGCTTCTTAGAGGAAGTGGAGTGGAAAGCATCCTTCCTGGGGGATGTTTGGGAGACCTGGGTTCCAGATTTTGACTCTGATACTTGCTGTGTGACCTTAGGCAAGCCCTTTTACTTCCTACTCTCAACACCAGAAGGAAGTTAAGGAGGCCAGGGGCTCTGTGCCAGGCCTTGTGCTAAGTGTTTTACCAATGTTATTTCACACATTCTTCCCTGCAGAGCTATGGGCTGAGCATTTACTCCCCTATTTTGCAGTGGAGAAAACTGAGGCTGAGTGATATTCAGCCATCTACTTTCTCTTTAATATATCACGTAATCCTTATGTATTTATGTTACCAAGGCAATCACTGTAACTCAAGCCAATAACCTGCCAATTCTCTGCCTAAATTGGCTCCCTATGCACTTAGATTCAAATCATATCTCCTGGCTGCCCCCAGTGCCAATTCTTGTTGCTTTCAAGGCAGTTGGCTACCTGGGTGGGTTTCTTTTTTCATCTTTGGTGACACACACCCACCCCAACTCAGATCTTTCCCTGGCATGTCAGTGTAAAAGCCCACATTAGAAAGCAAGCATCACCAGAATGATGCACCCCAGTATCAATCCCTTATCACAAGAATGGAGGAAGGGGAGCAAGCTGCCAGGGCCAGAAGGAGGGGCTGCAGAAAAAAACCAACAGGAGAGAGAGAGGATGCCAGGGACAAGTTGGACTAGCTTCAAACTGCTGCTCCCTCCCTTTCTCCCCCTCTCCAGATCTGGTGCTCTAGGATGTATAAAGGGGCAGCACCCAGCCCATTTTCAGTGGGAGGAGAGGGAGAGATCCTCTCCTTCAAGGGAAGGGAAAACCACCCTGGGCATTCAAATTACATTCCTGTGTTGGGTAAGATTTATTTAATTACTGTGGAGTGGGAGTAGGGATGGGAAAGAGGAGTAGGGGAAGAGGGCACCTTCTTGGTAAGTGCTGGTGCTGAGGTGGTACTTAAAGTGAAAAGAGCGCCACCAATGCTGTTGCTCCAGCCAGAAGCTCTCACCCTTTGCTAGGAGATAAGAGATACTTGCCACTGGGCTTCTAGGTTTCATTTCCAATCTAGATCCCTAAGAGCCACATCTCTGAGCCTTTAGGGACTGAGTCCATGTTTCTCTGGGCTCCCCCAGGACCTGTGTCTGCCAGGCGTCAGCACCTGCCCTCTATCCCTTCCCCTTTCCTTCCCTCCTCCTCTCCTTTGCTTAGGCTCTGTTCCTTCTCATTCCCTCTTGCTGGGCTCACCCAGAGTCTCTGATATTCTTGACTCTCCTCTCCTCTTTCTTTTTTATTGCAGTCCCTCTGTGTCAACAACATTCTCCCTTTGTCCATTTACTTCATCCAGAAGAGTAGAAAATTCAGCTGTGAGGGGGTGTAATTGTTTATTTAAAATTCTCTCCACTTGAGATCTTGCATTTATAACCCTGTATTGCCCTTGTTGCATCAGATGAGAATATTTAGTGCTTACGAATAATACATTTTTGCTTGGCTGAATAGTGATTTGAATATATGATTGTTGGGCTCCAGATTAGAAGGAGGCATTTTTGGAAGCTGTATTAGGAGGTAAGAAGGTTTGGGCAGGTGTGAATGGCCTTCTGACTTCTCCAGGTGCAAAGAAGAAAAAGAAAGATGATGACTATAGTTGTGTGTGTGTGTGTGTGTGTGTGTGTGTGTTGGGGGGGGCGGTTACTGAGACCACTCTCATCCAGATGGGTAGAGGGCTTCTGTTTTCTCTTGCTGTTCATTGAACTCTGAGCAAAATGACCTTTTTGTCTCTGAGTTTGGAAGAACAGAGGCACTGGACAAGATGGGAAACAAGGAGAAGGAAGAGCAAGGCAGGGAGGGGAAGGGGGTTATTCCTTGTGCAGCCCTTGTGTGGAAAGGGCTAACGAGGGATGCTACTACCTGCCCCCCAATGCCATACAAGTCAGGGCAGAAGGGAAGGGATGAGGGCTAGCAAAAGGTGTGCTGAGCTGGGATCCGAGAGTTCTGGGCCTTCCTCTTGGCTCTGCCACTAATTACCTCTGTGCCCTTTGGTAAATTTCTTAGCCGTGTGGACCTCTGCTTCTGCCTTTCCTTCAGCAATAAGGTGAGGTTGTGTGGCATGGTCAGGGGGAGAGGAATTCGGAGTACCCAGAGAAAGGGACCTTTGGGCTGAATCTTGAAGGAGAAATCAGTTTTGAATAAAGGGAAGGAAGATTGTGGGGTACAATGAAAAGCAGTGGGAGTAGCCCAGGGAATTTAGCAAACAGGTATGCGTAAGGCACTGAGTTGGCTGCTGCGTGGAGAACTGAGATGAATCAGCCCCTGCCCCACCGCGGAAGACTTCAGAGAGAGAGTGGGGGAATCAGAGCGTCAGAGCTCATCGCTCTCACATTGCCGGCGGCAGCTCGTCCCAGGACGGGTCGTGTCGCGCCGCAGGACTGACCAGCGGGTCACGCAGCCATTATTCCCTGGCCGGACTAGGAGAGTCGCCAAGAGGTAGTGCAGGGGCAGGGCTCCAGGGGCCTGAGTGCAGCCCCTCGAGGGGCTAAAGTGGGAGGTGAGGGCACTCCAAGTGGAGGACCCGACGTGAGGGAGGGAGAGGAAGGCTGCGAGGGCTGAACAAGGTGCCCAGCTTTTCGCGTTCAAGGGCTCAAACGTGGAGCACGCAAGAAAGAGTGCATTTTTCGAATTCTCGGCAGGGGCAGGCGGCGAGAGTGGGTTTTGCGCGCCGCGGGGCTTTGTTTAACTTTGCAGGTTCTGCGCGCTCTTGAGCCACGTAGGGGCGGGACGCGCGGGGCGCAACCCCGCCTGACCGCGCTTGGCAGCCGCCACCTGTGGCGCAGGACAAGCCTTAAGGGGATGGCGCGAAGTCGCGGCCGGCCGGTTCTTGTCCGTCTTCCCCTCACCCTGCTCCCTCTCCCTCTGCGGTCACCTAGCTCAGGGTGGAGGGCAGACTGCCGGGCTGGGGCTCCATTAGAGAGGAATAGGGAGATCCGCTTAGACACCCCCACCCACTCACTGTGGCCCCTAGAGGCTTTCAGAAGGGCAGGGACGCTCTCTTTCCAGCTGTACACAGCGGCAGCGTGGCCCTGTGTCCTGGAGTTGGCTAAGTCCTGTGGAAGAATCAAAGACTGAGCAGATGGCAGATGGCAGATATGAGAACTGTGTCCCTACCGTGTTCTTAGATAAACAGGGTAATAATGAATTACACTGGTTGTGTTTGGGGGCTTGGAGATGCTCACAGACTTGTCCAAGGCCACTCAGCTGCTTAGTAACTAGGCAGACGTCCTGACTCCTGGTCTAGGTTTTGCTTTTTTTTTCTTTTTCTACTGTGTCATAGTCAAGATAGTGGTCTAATTTGAAGGAGGATAGATACAGGTGGTTAGACAGGCATTGATATTTAAAAAAATACGTTTATTTTACTGTAGTTTTAAAATACCATTCCTATCATGCATACTACCAGGGAAACATCTCCCACAGCCCCAGTTCCCTATGACAGCCACTCAGACAGAATTTTGAAGAAGAAAACTGCAGAAAATTGACTGCTTCTTAGGGGAGATACAATCAAAAGAGAAGAGAAGCAGGTGGGGGTGGGGGAACAAAGGTGGAGAGGTAGTTCTCACACAGATCCAGCAAACAACTTTATTCTGAAGGTTTCCTTGACAGATCTCTGTCCAAATTGTTTGGGGGAGGTGTCATCCCGTTGGTTGTTTCTCCCTCATGCCCACCCTGTAGAAGCCCCAGCTTGGGTCTGCAGGGGCAAATGCTTGATGGCCCTCTCTTTAATTCAGAGTCTCATTTCCCTCCTTCCCTGTGTTGTAGTGAATACATGGGAGAGGTCTATTCTGTGTATGTTTGGTGTGTGTATGTGTGTGTGTGTGTGTGTGTGTGTGTGTGTGTGTGTGTGTAACTGTGTAAGGGGAATGCATGAGGTTGTGTGTGTGTATGGATGTTTGTGAGAGGGAATGTGTGTGTCTGAAAGGGAATGTGTCTTAAAGGCAGAGGGCTTGGGGGACAGGGGAGTTGGGAAGACGGTGAAAATGAATCAGTTTACTGAATGCATACTGAAAACCTACAGCTGAATAAGGGTCTTCCCAGTGCTGGTGGACTTGAGGAAATAGTCAATTCTTAATATTCCTTAAAGGAATGATAGGAGAGAACATGTATTTAAATGAGGCAGGGAAGGATTCTGTTAGACCCAAGGGCTTTTCTTGATAGTCCTTCAGATTATTGACATTTGTGTGACCTCCAGCTAGGCTATAAGGTCCCAAGGGCAGGAACTGAGACTTTTCACTCTGGACGACTCCCCCCTTTCCTCCATCATTCCTAGCATGGATAGCTTACACACAGTGCTGAGGAAACCAAAGGTAGGGACTGAGTCCCTTCTGTGAGCCAGTTAAACTTTTTTTCTACATTTCAGAGTCTAGACTGATCCTCCCAACC
>NC_045732.1:91204597-91215676 GCF_009834535.1 Camelus ferus | reverse complement strand
CCTTCTGGTAAGAAGCTGTGTATTTCTAGAGAAAGGGGTTTTATCCTACAAGTTTTTTATTATCAGAGAACCCAGTCCCTCCATAATTTTCCATCTGCCTTAGAGCTTCATCTCAGAGTACTATGGGGTATGGCCCCCAAGATGTTCTCAGACTCAAATCAGGTTACAGTAGCCAACTTTTCTTGTGAATCCTTGCCGAGACCTAGGGTTGATGGTCCTTGTTTTTTTCTTGAAACCCTGACACATTCTGGGGAAGGACAAACTTGAGATGTTCTCTTTGGGAGGTCACTTGTGGCTTTGGAGAGCAGGGTGCCTAAGAAGTGCAGAGTGACTCAAGGGAGCCAAGGAAGGGGCAGGCAGAGAGGCAGTTGGTAGCTAACACAAAGAAAAACTAATGCCACCCATGGTACCTAAATGCATCAGGTACTCAATTAGACTCAAACAGCCATACCTATTTCCTCCCTTTCAGGGGAAAAAAGGAAAAAGAGGCAAGACTAGATGCTGATGATCTATCTCTCAATATCTAGAGCTGTCAGTCAGAAAATAAGCCCCAGTGGCAGTGGAAAACCAACTCCTGCTTTCCCTTACCCACTCTACCATTTTTCTGGCTGTTACCAGGGTTACCCTATCAGTATTGGGGCTGGCTGCCAGCCTCTTATGCTTACTGTAGCCACTGTCTCCCTCTGCCCCAGAGGTCACAACTAGTTATTGGTCTTTCACCACCAGTGCCCTTGACTTCGAGGCAAGGTGACTTTGTGGCTCAGTACTCAATATCCCAACTACTATGACCTTGATTAGTTCACTTATCAACATGAAGTATGTTTCATCATCTCTAAAACAGTAATAATGTAATAAAAATAATATCTATCTCAGAGAATTGTTTGTGAGAATTAATTGAGATTGTTCTGGGTAAAACACCTAACACAGTGCCTGGTATGTAGTACAAACTCACTAAACATTATTGATTGGCATCTATCTCACACAGATGCACTTCAGTCACACAGTAAGAGACTGAATAGGGACTTGAGCTAATGTTTTATGACTTGGTCCAATGTAGAAGTTCATGGATCTCCACTTATCATGGAAGGGAATTTTGAGTTCCTTTTCAACATACCTTATGAGTATCTACTATGTGCAAGGTACTGGGACTCAGCACTGGAGATACTAATATTAATAAGACATTATTCCTGTCATTGACAAGTTCATTGTCTCATGGCAGAAAGTGATGGCTAAATGGGCAATTACAATACAAGGAGATAATGTGTTATCAGTGGATGCAAAACTTTATGGAAGCACACACGAAAAACAATTGGTTCAAAGTGGAAATAAAAGGGAAAATTCCTACAAAAGATATCACTTTAGGTGAGTCTTGTCAGATGAGTGAGAGTGGTCTTATGAAAGGGAGAGGTATAAGTGTATAACCGGTGAGGGTTGTGAACAGGGTTCAAGACCAGGCTCAGGTGGTACAGCAATTAAGATCCTAGTGGGGAGAATACCTTAGAACTGAAGCATGAAAAATGAGACAAGGGAGTTAGGCAGAGGCCAGGTCATAAGACTTCTTAGACACCAGGTTATGAAACTTTTTCCTGAGAACAATGGGGAGACTTGATTGGTTGTAAATAAGAGAGTGATGTAAATATGATATTTAGATATGATACGTTGGATATGATTTTTAAAAAGATTCAGTTGGGGACACCAGATAAGAGGTTATTGTAGTAGTCCAGGTTAAAGATGATGTTGGCTTACACCAAGGTAGTACTAGTAGAAATGGAAAATATATATCTGATACAAGATATATTCAGGAGATTGAATGGACCAGACAGGGCATGACTTACTGATGGATTGGGTATAAGGGGCGAGGAAAAGAGAAATCCAGGGTTACAATAAGGATTTTGGCCTAAGCAACTGACTAAATGTGATGGCATTCAGTAAGATTGGGAACACAGAACAATTTTTTTTCCTATCCTGTCAATTTGCACATGAAGAAATGGAGTCCCTCAGAGAGGAAGTAATGTGTACAAGGTTGCACAAAAAATTAGGGGCAAATGGGGAAACTGAGATCATTTTTTATTTAGTTTTTGCTCAATACTTTTTCTACTGCACCAAAAAATTCCTCTGCTGAGCAGTCTTTGTACATTGGTACGAGATAAATGAATCAAATTAACATCAAAAGCCCAATATCAAAGCAGGAAGGATAGATGACTGGGTCATAAATCTATGATTTTGTTAACATGACTCACATTAAAGAGAATTTATTCACTAGAAATAGATATTTTTTCTTTTAGCATAGGACTTGAAATGAATGATTTCATATAAAGCAAAACACACTACCCTTGGTATTTAATGAGAGAAGAATCACAGCTTAGTCTGGAAGAGATGTGGTTTCTGACCATGAAGAAAGGCCTGGCTGATGAGGGAGAGATAGTTTTTATTTTCTAAGGAGTTTCAATATTCAGGAACCTCTGGTCTAGTAAAGGAAATATTCATTCATCCTAATATGTATCTATTGGGGGCTTAGATTCCAGGCATTGTTTTAGGCACTGGGGATATGTTGGTGAGCAAAACAGATGTGAATGAGTTAATTGAGCTTACACTTTAGTGGGGGAAACAGACAATACATTTAATACATAAGTAAAATATATAGTATGTTTTATAGAAATAAGTGCTAAGAAAAAATATAAATAGGTGTTATGAACAGAATTGTGTCCCTCTCAAAATTCATTTGTTGAAGTCCCAGCCCCCAGTGCCTCCAGAATGTGACTGTACTTGGAGATAGGAGCTTCAAAGAGTTAATTAAACTGTGGTCATTAGGGTGGACCCTAATCCAACATGACTGATGTCCTTATAAGAAGAGGAAATTTGGACACAGATATGTACAAAGGGAAGAACATGTTAAAACACAGGGAGAAGACGACCATCTATAAGCTAAGGAGAGAGGCTTCAGAAGCAATAAGCCCTGTGTGGTCTCAGACTTCTAGCCTTCAGAAGTGTGAGAAAATAAGTTTCTGTTATTTAATCCACTAAGTCTGTGGTCCTTTGTTATGGCAACCCTAGCAAACTGCAGGGATACATTCATACAACAGAGAGAAATGATAGGGAGTGCTGGGGTGGGACTAGGTTTGCAATTTCACCTGAAGAAGTAAGGTGACATTTGAACAAAAAATCTAGAGGAAGTGAAGGAGCATCACATGGGATTATTTGGGGAACGTTGTTCCAGGCAGAGGAGACAGCAAGTGCAAAGACCTTGAGTTAGGGGTGTGCCTTGTGAGTCTGAGGAATAGCAAGGGAAGCCAGGATGGCTAAAGCAGAGTAAGATCAAAGAGTCAGCAGATGGTGGACCAGATCTTGTAGGGCTTTTCAGGTTATTAAATGGAATGTTTTTCTGAGTGAAATTTAGATATAGCCACTGTGGAAAACAGTTTGTTAGTTCCTCAAAAAGTTATAGACAGAATTACCATATGGCCCAGCAATTCTACTCTTAGGTACATACCCAAAAGAATTGAAGACAGAGATGCAAATAGATGCTTATATGTGAATATTCACAGCAGCCTTTTCACAATAGCCAAAAAGTTGAAACAGCACAAATGTCCAACAACAGATGACTGGATAAACAAAATTGTTATATCCATACAATGGAATATTAGCCATAAAAAGGAATGAGGTACTGATACATGCTACAACAAGGATGAACCTTGAAAAGATCATGCTAGGTGAAAGAAGCCAGACACAAAAGGACACATACTGTATGATTCCATTTATTTGAAATGTTTAAAATTAGAAAATCTATAGAGACAGAAAGCAGATTAGCAGTTGCCAGGGGCTGGTTAAGGGGCAGAATAAGGAGTGACTGCTTAGTGGGTATGGGGTTTCCTTTTGGAGTGATAAAAACACTCTAGAACCAGGTAGTGGCAATGATTGCACAACAGTGGGAATACACTAAAAATCACTAATTATAAATTTTATGTTATGTGTATTTTACCACAGTAAAAAATACTTAGGTGCAAAGAAGCATTTTGAACAAAGAAGTGGCATGATCTGACTTATGTTTTAAAAAGATCATTCTGGTTGCTCTGTTGAGAAGGAACAGATAGGTGGGTGGCAAGAATAGAAGCAGGGAGATCAATTAGAGGTTGTTTAGTAATCCAATCAAGAGATTAGACAGGTGGATAGGAGTCTGGAGCTTAGGGAGAGGTCTTGGGAAGGAAATACTCATTCGGAAGTCTTCAGTATATAGATGATATTTAAAGCCATGAGACTGGTTGGGATCACCAAGAGATGGTTCTCCCTTTTCATGTAGACTATTCAGTCCCTCACATGGTGGAACTTAAATTCCAATAGAGGAGACACAGTTTCTTTACTCAAAGAGGACTTTAAGTTTTAAAAGGAGATGATCTTCACTCTAGGGAGGCTCATCTGTTGGGAGCAACTCTTGCTACCCTCATGTATCCCCAGTACAATGGAGATGCAATGGTCTCCTTACTCTAAAGATCTCCCAACCTGACAAGGGAGACACTGTCCACACAAAGTAGCCCTCAGCTGAAGAAAAAGACATTGTTCCACACCAGGGAGCCTCCCCCAGTCTAATGAGGGAGGCATGGCCCCACTCTGGGCTCCCTAGTGCTTATTGGCCTGTAACCAATAAGGGTTACAGAAAGGGGCCACAGAAAGCACTAGTATTATCCAGGCAGCAGCATCAGCTCACAGAGCTAAAGTTAACAATGAAGAGATCCATACATGTTACAGCCCAAAGCTGAATACCAGTTAATGTCCATGTCTAGGAAGAGCAATTTGAGTTCATGAATTGAGTTGCTAGTAACACTGCCATTCTCAAGGCTAATTATCTTTAATTGGAGTTGTCTATTTTGATAATAAACATTCAACTCCGTTTCATCCAATTTAACAATGTTCCAGGCACTATCCTAGACACTTCAGAGAATATCACACTTTAAGGAACTCAGTATTTTTTCATAGGATAATCCTGGTACATAGATAACTCCAACTTAAGGCAGAAAGTGATGAGTACTGTAGAGAGTTATATGCTAAGGTTAGAGCAGTACAAAGGTACTTAAAGTACTTAAAGAGAAGATTAATTCTGCATGGGGAGGGGAGTATTGGATGGAACTTTGTAGAAGAAGCAACATTTGAGCTGGAACTTAGGAGAATAAGTAAAATTTCTACAGGCATTCCAGGCAGATAGAGCAGCATAAGCAAGTGACTGGGGACTGAAAAATACGGAGTATATATAGTTTCTAATACAGCTGTTAATTTGTTCATTTATTTAATTTATCTATTAATTTAGCAAATATTCATTGAGCATCTGTTTCAGGAACCTTCCTCAGTGCTTTGGATAGAGCAGTGAACAAAACAAAGTCCCTGTCCTCATGGAGATTGCATTCTGGAGGACTGGGGTAGATCATAAACAAATAAGCAAATAAATATGTAATTTGTTAGGTAGCAATAAGCATTTTGAAGAAAAAGTAGAATAACTAGGTAGAGAGTGATGGGGGAGAGGTTGTGTTATTTTATATAGGGTGGTCAGGGAAGTCATCTCTGCTAAGATGGCATTTGAGTAGAGACCTAGATGAAAGAGTGGATCAAATATATATCTAGTGCAAGAACATTTCAGATGCAGAAGACAACAAGAACCTGTGGTAAGAGCATGCTTGCTATATATATCCTGGAATCAGCAAGGCCTGAGCAATAGGAAGAACAAAGTCATCATTTACCAAGATGAGGAAGCCTAAGATAGGAACAGGTTTCGGATTTACGGAAGATCTGGAGTTTAGTTTAGGGCGTTTTAAGTTTAAGATGTTTATTAGCCATCTAAGTGTAGGTGTCCACGGGCAGCTGGATATATTTGTAGTTTAGGGGAGACGTCCATTCTGAAGCTAAAAATTGGGGAGTTGATGGTACATAGATGATATTAAACATGCTGAGACTGGATGATATCATGAGGAAGCAACTGCAGATAGAGACATGGTCTATGGACTGAGCTCTGAGTTGCTCCATCTTAATCTTTTTTAAAAAATTGAAATATAGTCAGTTTACAATGTGTCAATTTCTGGTGTACAGCATAATAGTTCAGTCATACATATATATATATATATACACATACGTATATTTGTTTTCATATTCTTTTTCATTATAGGTTACTACAAGATGTTGAATATAGGTCCTTGTGCTATACAGTATAAACTTATTTATTTATTTTATATATAGTAGTTAGTATCTGCAAATCTCGAACTCCCAATTTATCCCTTCCTACCCGCCTCTTTGCCCCGGGTAACCATAAATTCATTTTCTATGTCTGTGAGTCTGTTTTTGTTTTGTAAACAAGTTCATTTTTTTTCTTTTTTTTTCTTTTTTTTTTAGATTCCACATATAAGTGATATCATATGATATTTTTCTTTCCCTTTCTGGCTTAGAATGACAACCTCCAGGTTCATCCATGTTGCTGCAAATGGTATTATTTTATTATATTTTATGGCTGAGTAGTATTCCATTGTAAAAATATACCACCGCTTCTTTATCATTATCCAGTCATCTGTCAATGGACATTTAGGCTGTTTTCATGTCTTGGCTGTTGTAAATAGTGCTGCTATGAACATTGGGATGCGTGTATCTTTTCGAATTAAAGTTCCCTCTGGATATATGCCCAGGAGTGGGATTGCTGGATCATAGGGTAAGTCTACTTTTAGTCTTTTGAGGAATCTCCATACTGTTTTCCATAATGGCTGCACCAAACTGCATTCCCATCAACAAGGTAGGAGAGTTCCTTTTCCTCTACACCCTCTTCAGCATCTATTGTTTGTGGACTTTTGAATGATGGCCATTCTGACTGGTATGACATGATACCTCATTGTAGTTTTGATTTGCATTTCTCTGATAATTAGCAATATTGAGCATTTTTCTATGTGCCTATTGGCCATGTGTATGTATTCATTGGAGAATTGCTTGTTTAGGTTTTCTGCCTATTTTTGGATTGGGTTGTTTGGGTTTTTTTTATTATTAAGTCGAATGAGGTGCTTCAATGTTAAGCATTTGGATTGATGAGGAGGAACCAACAAAAGAGACTTTAAAGAAATGATGAGTAGTGGTTTTTGCAAAGGTGAAGGCAAGAAGTAATGAGGCTTTGAATTACAGTCTTGGCAGTAAGGATGTAGAAATAGGGTCAGAATTTAGCAAGGCATCATGGGAGTAAAATCATCAGGATTGGGCAAAGATGTGAGGGTGAACAGAGGGAGATAAGGGCACAGGAGACCTCCTGGGCATGATTCTGGCTCAGATAACTTGGTAGGTGATGGTGTCATTAACTAGTACAGGGGACATTATCAGGAGGAGGGAAGAATTGGTTTGAGCAGAGGGAAGTAGATGTAAGAGTCAGAGAAATGTCAAATTCAGTTGGAGACATTTGAGTTTGAGATTCCTGTAAGGCGTTCAAGAGGAAATGTCAGATTGGCAGTTGTAAATGCCATGACCTAGTACCATATAAATGCTGACATTGTTTCTTCACCCATTAATCACTCTGTGTCTATCACAGTCTCATAATGTAGTATCCACTGATGGGTAAAGTTGGAAGGAAGAGATAGTAAGGAGGAGATTCATATTTCTAAATTTACTTTGTCAGTAATTCTCGGGCCTTGGGCTAGTTATATCATCTCTCTAAATCTAGATTCCCTCATTTGTAAATGGAGACAATGTTAATACCTCAAGTTATTTTTTTTTTTGAGGATTAAATGAGTTATTACATGGAAAAAATCTTGAGAGAAATAAGTGCTTACAAAATTTTGCTTGAGTGAAGCTATGAATGGATTAGTTTGAGTACCTTCCAGGAGCACCAGGGAATTCCAGATGGGGAGCTGCAAGTCAGGCAAGGAATGTCTGGGGCATGAATGAGGAATAGGAGTAGAAAGGATCTTTCTGGGACTTCATGGAAGCTCCCTAGAGATCCTAGAAATTTAGGTGGTAACATTCAAGAAGAGCTGCAGAGAGGTCCATCTGACCCTTATGCCTAATCTGGCTTGCACATGGAGAGCACAGAAATAGCCAGTGCCCCTTTCTGGTGATACAAGGATTAACTCCTTTCTAGCAGGCCTGCTGTTGGGATGTCTGTGCCAATTTCCCCAGGAAAGGAGCTGTTTCTGGGGACTAGATGGGGATTATAGGAGGAATAAGGGACTAGGAACTCAGGGTTTGTGGGCAGAGCAACACTGAAGGGGCTTAGTCGTGACTGGGCTGGGGCAGATGGAGATAGAGAAACAGGGAGAAGATAAATGGGATATAAAGTCACAGCAATAATATAAGAAATCAAGAGAAAGAAAAAGACATCCAGACAGCCAGACTGACTGTTGGAGACTGGAAATAGAATGAGAAGTTCATTTCCACTACAGCAGTGCCTGTCAAAACCTAGCAGAAGGCATGACACTCAGTAGGTAGGTAATGAGTATTTGTTGAATAAATGAATGAATGAATGAATGTATGAATGGGGCAGGGGTCAAGTTGGGAGGAGAGAGAGACAGAATTGTATGAGTGGTGGAAGAGTGGATCTATAACTGAAATCAATTCAACAAACATTTATTGATCTCCTATTGCCTGCCAAGTACTGAGAAAATTAGAGCCAGGAGGCATTGCGCTGAGTCACAAATAGCTCTGAGCTCTAGCAGGCTGACAGCTATGTTAGAGCACAGCATGGGAAAGAGGTCTCTGTTATCAATTGTTGACATTCTGGATATTCTTCAGAATTTCCTTACTCTGCCTACTTCTGGTGTGCTTAGTGTCCCTGCCCTACTATAGGTCAAACTTTAGGAAACCCAACAAGTATGTTTTAATATGTTATCACCATACAAATCTGGGAAGAAACTTCAGTTAAAATGTCAGGCACTGTTACCTAATTTATCTTTTTTGATTATTACTAGAACTCTGAAACATGGGTACCATCATTCCCATTTTAGAGATGAAAAAACGGAGTCTCATAAATTGAATGACTTGCTCAAGATCACGTGGTTGCAAAGCCAGGGTTCAAACATAGTTCTCCTGTTTGCTGGTCAGTGCTCTGTCCTCTCACTCCTGGCTGCCTTCATAAGTTCTGTACATACTTAACCCCATTACCACCTTCCAAAGACTGGATGAATGAAAATACAAACATCCAAAGGTAGCATATATTGAACAGAGATATATGCTGCATGGAAGAATCTTAACTTTACATTAGGGATTCTAACATAAAAAGACTCCCAGCACAATTCATTTATTAGCTCATTATTAATTCATTCATGCACTCATATATTCAACTATGCTTCAAACATGGGTTGACCTCATATTATGTGTCCAAAACAGTTGTGAGTGTAAATAGAAGCAAGTCAGAAATGATGAGTACCTGGAGAACATTTCATTTCATTGGGTGATGGGGAAGCCAAGGACAGCAATGATAATAGCTAACATTTAATGAGGACTTACATTGTTCCAACAACTTCTCATGGTTTAACTTCTTTTATCCTCAAAATAACCCTAGGAGGTATAGGTAACATTATTTCCTTCATTTTATAGTTAATGAATGGAAGCCCAGAGAGGCCACACAATTTGTTTAAGGTTACAGAGCTGTGTGGCAGAACCAGGATTTGAATCCATAAAATCTGACTCCCGAGTTCACAAATGACAATTTCTGGATGGGATAAGGGCTAAATTCTCCATTCTCTTTTCTCATTCATTCTCACATTCCTTCCCCTCCGAAGAGAATCTCTTTCCCCTTCTTGTATCATTCTCTTTACCGTCCCCATGGTTTGTTTCTTCTGTTACCTTTGCCTGGAGTGCTCTCCCCACTGCTTTATCTTTCTCCATCAAAGTCTCCTTATACTGAAAATGACAGCTCAGATGTTTCCAACTTCATCATGAAGCTTAAAATGAACTCACCTAAGCAAAGTGAAGTGAGCTCTTCCTCATTCTCTTCAGGATGCCACGATCTCCAGTTAGATATTTTGTAGCACTTACTATAACTTGCTTATATTTTGTTCTTATATTGCTGTTACTGTATACTTATTTTTACTCCTCTGCTGCCCCAAACTAGATTCCCTTAAGAGCTAGGACCATCTCTGGAACTCTCAAAGTGTTTGGCATGGTGCTTAGGAAGTTGTAAGTATCTGTTTGTTTAGAAGTAAGTTACCTGATGCTTGGTTCCCCAGACATACATGAGCCTCATGTAGTAAGTCTTGGTCCATGAATCTAAGTAACTTCCACCTACCTACTTCCTAAAATCATTCTTCACATCCTTGCTGCAGGCTATAGATAATGGTCTGGAACATGGGGACGATGATGCAATAGAAGATTGCAATTAACTTGTTTTCATCTTGGAATGCCTGTGAATGAGGTATTAGGTACATAGAAATGACTGTGTCATAGAAGATGGCACCAGAGCCAACTGAGAACTACAGATAGAAAGGACTTTGAGATGGCAAGGTGTGTAGTGGAGGGTAAGGGGAATAGTGGAGAGCAAGTCAGGAGTATCCAAAGGAGATGAGGATGAAGCTAAAGGGCCAGAGCAGGCTCATGGTACTGCTGCCAAGCAGCAGTAGTTCACAGAGGCTAGTAGAGTAAGAGAATTTCAGATTTATCACAGTCTGGATCTCACAGATGAAATGATTGAAAACATTGGAGGTACAGTAAAGTTATGACATAGTGAACATGAGGATTCCACTGAAAGTGTTTACTCTTACCCAGCAGCTGGCCACCAGGCCCATGCAGACCATCTCTAAATAAGTGAGTAATAAAGAGTGTTACAGATGGCTATAGCCCAGATTTAGGCCATGGTATCAAAGTGGAATCACTCCATAATGCCAAGGGAGGGATAGTTTATTATTTGGGGAAAGTAGTGGGCCAGGAAGACAGTCAGGGTAGAAGTCAGGCCATTGGCCAGTATGTGTGGGCTGCTGCTATTGCAGTAGCAGATGTCCAGGAAAGAGAGATTACTGAGGAAAAGATACATAACACTGTGCAGTTGGTTAAGCCAGATGAGGAGGGGGAGGAGGACATTGCTAACCAGAGAGATAAGATAGACTAGCAATATCTGAAGAAGAGTACTAGTACTTG
>NC_045732.1:91183846-91204497 GCF_009834535.1 Camelus ferus | reverse complement strand
ATGACCGATACCTGGCTATCTGCTGGCCCTTGCTCTGTCCAACCCTATTGAATGGAACCATATATGTAGGGCTAGTAATTGGCTCATGGGTTAGTGACTTCACAGTGACAGCTGCATTCCAGGCTGCTATGGTATCTAGCTTGACCTTCTGTAGTGGCAACAAGATTGACCATTTCTTCTGTAACTTGAAGCCTCTGTGGAAGCTCTCCTGCTCAGATCCCCAGCTAGTCAGCCTGGTCTGTATGAGTCTAACAGCACTGGTGACATCATCCCTCTTTGGACTAACCCTAGTCTCCTACTGGAAGATTCTTTCCACAGTCTTGTATGTATCTTCCATGACTGATAAGCAGAAGGCATTCTCCACTTGTTCCTCTCATCTAGTGGTTGTAAACTTGTTTTACGGGACCTTGATCCTAGTCTATGCTCTGCCTTTTGCTGGCCAGGTGCCAGTTCTTAACAAAACCTTCTCCTTGCTCTATACTGTTCTCACCCCCATGTGTAGCCCCCTTATCTACAGCCTCAGAAACAACGATGTCAAGGAGGCCTTGAAGAAGCTGAGGGTTTGATCTTACAATGATGAGCTTCATTCAGTCAACAGAAATGATGGAAGACTGAAGGTCAAGGCACTCTCCCCATCCTCAGGGAACTCTCAGTCTGATTAGATTATGATCTTTATAACCTGAAATATTGGTTAATCCCCAAATTATTCCACTTAACTGATTTAGGAGAAGAGTTAGTAGATTTGTCTTGGTCTCCTTGAAATGATTTAGTTTTCCTGAGCATATTTATACATCTAGAAGGGAGGAGCACTTCCTAGTTGATAAGAGGGTAGCCATTCTGGGATAGAAAATAAATAATTGCTGCATATAATCCCTCAAAAAGCTCAATCTTAGAGGTAAGGATTAGCAAGTGTGCTTTAGTTGTGTTCAGTTTCCTGTATGTGTGTGTGTGTGTGTGTGTGTGTGTGTGTTTTATAAATCAGAATGGGAGATCCTGGGGTTGGGGGAGGAGTAATAACTGTGCTACCCTCATTAGAATAGGGAAGCTCAGCTCCCTAAATGAAGGGACCATATTTATCTGCTTAGTACTCACACTAGAGTTCTGGCTGTGAAGCTATGTGAAATGGATAATAATAATACTGTACCTCTACTTGGCTTAGGATTAAGAAAGATAAAAGTGGAATCTAATAAAATATACAGAAACTCATTAGAAGACTAGTTGTGGACAAATACGAATTAAGCACTTATAGCAATTTGTTAGACATGTAGATTGCCTCAAGGCACTCTTTTCTAAGTTGAATTTTCTCTAGCATTTATAGCTACCCACTGTGTTTTCATCTCTTTATGCTCCCCTCTCAGATCCTCCTTCTGCTGTGTACTTGAGTTAGCCTTGATGGCCTCACTTGTGTTTTTGTTTCTTATTTTTATATCTGCTACCAGCTACCTAACATTATCAACTTGTGTATTCAAGCTACATTTCAAGAAAGAAAAGCAAAAAAATTCTGTTCTGATAATGGAGACAATACATGTATTCAATTATTCAATCAATAATATTTACTGAGAGCCTAATATTATCCAAGCATTGGGCTAGGTGATAGGAATAGAAGAGTGAACAATGTAGACACAGCTTTTGATCTAAAAAATATGGTCTTGGTGTTCAAATTGCTCAGAATTTTTATTTTTACATTGTTTATAGACTATTTAGTTCTTGAAAGCACTGCCTATAAAGAGAATCTCTATACATAAAACCCCAATATTCTTAGTTATCTTAATTTTAATAATAAATATATAATTAATATGAAACAGCATAATTTAAAGACATAACAAAGCTTTTAGTAAAACATATGAACAAGCACAATGTGCAGAATGTCCCTTACTTAGCTAAATCCACCCCTTTTTCCCCTTTAAGACCCAGCTCAAGTTCCACCTTCTCTTGGAACTCTCCCTGCTGCCCTGCTTATGTCATTTTGTCCCCTGGAAAGTACTTTATTCCCCTTCATTTGACAAGTAAGCATGCACTGATCTTCACATTATATGTATATGACCTATCTTCCAGTGATATTATAAATCCTCAAAGACAAAGATAGAAGGTCATTTCTAGCTATATCTCCAAGTACCCAGCACAGCACATTTCACACAGTAGACACTTGATATCTGATAAAACCCAAGTTCCTCAGCATGGGATTCAAAGTCTTCCATGACCCTGCTTCTGCCTCCTTTCCCAATCTCATGTCCCACCAGACTCCATCTCACAATTTACCATATCACACTCATGCATCCTTTCTCATTCCCTTTGCCTAAAAATTCCTGCCCATATTTGTTTTTCTCCAGGTTAATGCCCCATGATATTTTCTTGGACTTATCAACATCCTCACCAGGAAACCTTACCTGACTGTTTTCTTTCATCCAACACATTGAGTAAAGTGATACTCTCCTGTATCTCCATGGGATTCATTGTGGACCTAGATTTAAGCAGTAATCACATTATCTGGTGGATTACCACTGCATTTTCAGTGCCTAGAACTATTCTTGGCATAGGAGACAGCAAATGACTACTAGCTAAGTGGGTAGCTGAATAGTTACATGTCTTTTTCCCTTACAAGTTTATTATTTCATTGACTTCAAGTACTTCCTATGTACTGATGGCCCCCTCATAATTTAATACCGTGATAAATGCTATAAAGGAAAAGCATAGGCTGTTAGGAAGGTGTTTAATAAGGATACATAGTTTGAATTGGATTGAAATATCAGAGAAGACTTCTCTGATAAGGAAGGGGAGGATTTCAACAGAGATACTAGATAGCAGCAGGGTCCTGCAGTAGTAAAGACCTTTGAATGTTTTGGGAACAAAGAAAGGCAAGTGTGGTTATAATGTAGCGATCAAAGGGGGGAGCATAATAGATGGACCTAGGAAAGTAGGCAGGAACCATATAATACAAGTACTTACTGGATTTTTCTGTAAGTTAGATTGGAACTCATTGAATGGTTTTTAGTAGAGTGACATGATCCTTTTTATGTTTTAAGATCACTTTCACTGCTATGTGGAAAATGACTTTTAATGGGACTAGAGGGCCAGTAGACATTGAGAAACCAGTTAGGATAGTGTTACAATGTTATTTCTGGGAAATGATGGTGGTGAGAAGTAAGAGAGTAGTGGCAGAGATGGGGAGAAATGAATTGAACTCAATATATTCAGAGGTAGAAATCAGAGGATCTAGTGATAGATTACAGAGGGAGGCATCAATAATAACTTTTAGGTTACTGGTTTGTGAATTGAAAATATGCTTATGCTACTCACTAGGATGAAAGAACCCTGGAATAGGACCAGGTTTGGGGGAGAAGAGAAATGATGAGATCAATCTTGTGTGAAAGTATTCTGATATAGCAGTGGATGTTAAGTAGGTGGCTAAATATACTGGTCTAGATATATGAATTTAGATGCCATCAGCATGTAGATGGCATTCAAAATCATGGAAATTGGGTAAATCATGTAGAGAAACAGTTTAGAGAGAGAAGAGATCCCAGAATGGAGCCCTGAGAATTCCATCATTTAAAGGTCATGTAGAAGAAGGATGAGGAGGGGATAGACGGGTAGCAGGAAAACCATAAGTGTGTACGTTCATGCAAGTAGAGAGAAGAGTGTTTTATGGGGGGAAAGCCTGGTAAACTATGCTGAAGGCTGCTAAGAGGAGGTGAAAGCTAAGGACAGAAAAGAGTCCACTGTATCTGATAACTTGGAGAACATTGATGACTTCACTAAAACAACTTTTTGTAGAGTGATGTGTGCAGAAGCCATACTGGAGTGAGATAAAGAAATGAATAAAAGGTGAAGGAAAGCAGACACTACATGTAGATAATTTTTTGGAGAAACCTGGATCTGAAAGGAAATTGATTTGGTGAAAGCTCGAATAAGGAACTTAAAGGAAGGTGTTTGTTTTTATAATGTGAAATGATAGAAAATATTTGAATACTACTAGAAGAATTTATTAGAAAGGGAGAAGTTTAAGATGCAGGAAACCAGAGGGATATAGTATTTTATGGTCCCTGCAAAGGCTGGAAGTTCCAAGGTCCAGAGCATATGTGAAGTTATGGTCCTCTGATCAAAGAAGTAACAAGTGATTACTGTGACAAATATGTACTGAATACTTACCATGTGCTTGGTTCTGTTTCAAGTACTAGGGTTGGAATAACTCAATAAAAAATGTTTTAAAAAATGAATAAAGTATGGTTCGTACCCTCATGGAGCTCACAGTTTGGTGAGATACAGATAAGTCAACAGAAAATTATAATTAAATTGATTAATGCTATGATAAATAGAGGGTCATATGTCAGTGCTGGGGAGGGAGAGTCATTGTTATGGGTTAAATTTTGTCCCTCAAAGAAAGATATGTTGGAGTCCTAATGTCCAGTATCTCAGAATGTGACCTCATTCGGACATAGGATCTTTACAGAGGTAATGGAGTTAAAGTGAGGTCATTCAAGTGGGCCCTAATTCAATATGGCTGGCACTCTTATAAAAAGGAGAAATTTAGACAGAAAGACACACACACAAGGAGATCACCACGTGAGGATGAAGGCAGAGATCGGAATGATATGTTTATAAGCCAAGGAGCACCAAAGATTGCCAGCAAACCACCAGAAGCTAGGAGGGAGATATGGAACAGATTCTTCCTCATTTCCCTCAGAAGGAATCAGTGCTGCCATGATATTGGACTTCTGGCCTCCATAACTTCGAGAAAAGTTTTTCTGTTGTTTAGCACACTCAAGTTATGGTACTTTATTATGGCAGACCTAGCAAACTAATACAGGCATCCAAACCAATCTGAGGGCGGAGTGGGTCAGGTTAAGAGAAGACTTCCGAGTGGAGTTGTTATTTGAACTGAATCAAGATAAATAAGTAGGATTGCATGGGTGGGGCTTGGGAAAGTCATTCTATGTACAGTGATCATCTCTGTGATGGTTTGAAGTAAAAGAGAGTGTACATGTCCAAACTACTGCAAGTAATCCAACATGGCTGGATGCAGACTGTGTGGGCAATGGCGGTGACAACTGAGAACTGAGAAGCTGCAGCCAATTCATGAAGGGCCTATTCTAAGCCAAGGAATTTGGGCTTTATCCTGAAGCCAAAGGGTGGCCTTTAAGTGTTTATTCCCCTCCCCACTATTCACTTGCCTAATTCCATTTTTCTAAAAAGCCTTTTCTTACATCTATTGTGGAACTTGTCACACAGAAACATGAAAAAGAGCTTGCTTCTTGATCTCAAATATGCAGGATGGGACTATGTCCTATTTACTGAGATACACCCAGTGCCTGGCAAGTGCTTGACATATAGTAGTCTCTCAATAAATGGCTGTCTGGTGTGTTCCTAGGGACAACATTGGGACTTCTTAGCTCTCTTTGGAATGATATTCCAGGACACTCCATATTTTGCTTTTACTCTTCTCCCCTCTTCCTTCCTCTCACTGATGATTTATCTCCCTCCACACTTGGCACTCATTTCACTTCTCCACTTGGTTTTCTCTTTAGATCAAGGATCCTGGAAGCTTCTTGTGTGCTCCCTCCTACCCAAAATCACTAGTCCTCACTTTAGACAGCCTCTCATGCATCCAGGTTCCTACTGTCCCCAAGGGAGCCTGGTTCACACCATGTAGAGCCCTGCAATCAACCTTGTCACCTTACTCCTGCCCCTAGTTTTACCAGGACTAATGCTTAACTTAGCCTAAGTAGGGTCATTAGGTAAGTTTCAAGGAAGTAGCTCTGGCCAGAATGGGCCAAAGAACAGGTGGCAACTTTGGCAAGAGGATGCAGCTGAGGCTACAGGATGGGGCAATGGGATTGCTAGGTTCAACAGGTGGGCAGGGTCAGATAATCTGAGCAATCTTTAACTGAGCCAAATTTGACCCATGGCATCTCCATTGAAAAAAGGTAAAATAGGGCACCTGAAAGGGAAACTAGGAACAATGATCATCAAGGCAAGATGCCAAACAGAGACCATGTGTTCTCATCAGATTGAATTAATTAAAAAAGTACATCTCCTCCCACCTGCCCAACTTGAGCAAGCATGCACACACAAACACACACACACACACACACGCACACACACACACATGCTCACACTACAGACACAAAATGCTGATACACAGACCCATACCCACAGTGACAGAACCTAGTATGACTTACTTTGGTTGGCAGATAATTGTAACACCTGACCTGTTTGCAACTGACCTGCTGGGAAGGAGGTACTCTTTATACGTGCATGTCACAAATAACAGAAGCATCACTTGAAATAACAAAACCTTTGAAATTTGTCTCAGATAGCTTTCTCTCTTCTCATACCAAATGAACCTGATACAACTTTTTCTGGATGATTCCAAGCCATCTTCATGGGCACTCATTATTTGATTCTGGGGTGAACTTAGGGTGTTGTTAGGAGCGATGTTGGAATGTAGTGAACTCTTTACCCCTCTACTAAATGCCCCCAGTGTAAATATGCTATTTACATAGACAGTCATATTATCCATATATGTGTACAGATATGTATGTGCATAAATATATACGTACAAATCATCTTTTCATTTAAATATCTCCATATAAGATGCACATAAGACATGCTGTGTAGATACATGCACAGTGCAGTTACTTACAAGCAACCTATGCACTCCCTGTAGCTAGGTTTGTAAGTGCCTCCCTTTCTTATAGCCAATAGCCTGCTTGTTTCGTCATTTTCCTTCCTTCCTTTGCACACTGACTCTTGGGATTAAGTAGTTAGTGTAGCATTCACTGCAGAGTTGGTGGTTTTAATTGGTCACACCTGACTTAGTTAAAGGAGGCATTTTAACTACAAAGAACTTCACTGGGAGATGGGCTCTGGGGGAGTTATTAAAAGTAAGCAATAACAGCTCCTTAGGATGCCATTATTTTGCACTCTCCCCCTCCCCACCAAAGGGTATGTTTATTATTGGTAACAAGGTGAGAGGAAATTCCCTGACTTCATTAGAAACCTGGAAAAATAACTTTTCCTTGCCAATACCTTTCTTTCTTGCTGAAACACATTTCTCCTGGGAGGTGGTGTAGCAAAATGGCCAGCCCCAAGTATCCTTTCTGTCTAAAGTACAGCCTTAATAAACTCTCAGGAGCTTCAGGACTCATCCTTGGAGAACAGCCATGCCCCCACCAACATACATGCAGCAAAACAGCCACCTCATTAACTCAAACTTGTAAATAACTGGGACACCATTTATACTGGTGATGTTCACATGTGTACCACCTCAGGAAGGGGAGAGAAAAATTTCACCAGAATCTGCTTTATTTACATATACACTATGTGCTCATCAAAAACCTTTATCTGTTCATTGAAATCAGGTTTGCAGAACCTACTGTGACATGCCTTGGTTGGCAGATACCTTAATACCTGATCTGTTTGGCATTGGCTGGCAAGGACATGTTTGCAAGTGAATGTCCCAAATAATAGAAGTGTACTTGCAGTGGCCAAGTCTTTTTCATTGTAATTGTTTCAAATGGATGTCTTTATATTTTAAAAATTGATTTATAATTAACACATATTAGTTTCAGGTGTACATCATAGTGATTTGATATTTTTATACATTATGAAATGATCACCGCAATGAGACCAGTTACCATCCATCACCATAGAAGGTTGTTACAATATTATCAACTACTTTCCCTATGTGTACATAGCATCCCCATGATGTGTTTATTTTAAAGCTGGAAGTTTTTATCTCTTAATCTCCTTCACCTATTTTGTCCATCCCTATCTTTCCATGCCAAGTGAA
Source organism: Camelus ferus (assembly GCF_009834535.1). Taxonomy (NCBI): domain Eukaryota; kingdom Metazoa; phylum Chordata; class Mammalia; order Artiodactyla; family Camelidae; genus Camelus; species Camelus ferus. The sequence goes on along the minus strand of NC_045732.1, from coordinate 91,196,705 downwards.
CTTGACACAATTTGCCCTTTTCAGGTTGATTCCAGGCCATTTTTATAGACACTAATCATTGAGTTGGGCTTGGATATAAGGGATGTCCTTAGGAGCTACGTTGGGGTGTATCAGACTGTTTAATCATCCAACAAATGGCTCCTGGTTGTCTATTTTTAAAGAAGTATCCTGTCTTTTTTCTAAAGTTTTTGCTTGCTGATAATATTGTTTTTGCCTTCAGTAGCCCTTTGACATTTTCTATTCTAACCTAGGTTCAGAAACCAAGCTAAGTTACAATTGTGTATAAAGTAAAATTCAGAGCCTTAGGAGTTTTTCTGTAAGTACTCTGCATGAGTGTATAGTGCATTGGTGTATAGCTTTTGTATCATCTCTTTTGGCTGTTCTCAGGTTTTTAAAGGTTAATTCTTAGAGTTTAGCTCTAAGAGTACTAGACAATTATGGTTTCTAGGAAGGGAACCTTCAGGTAAGTGATATATCATTGCAGTTAGGGTTAATATAGATAAACTAAACCTCATTAATTTGGACTTCACTAATTCATAATATGGGACTGTCTTATTTATAAACTAGGTTTTGAAGTTTATCATTTCACCAGCTACAAAAAGAAAGGACATGTTTGGTAAATTAATATCTTAAACAGAATCACATGGGCAATGCAAGTGTCATTTGCACATGAAACTTGACTATATCTGTTTATTAATATGGATCCCATTAAGCCAACTTTTGGGTAATACAATTCACTGTGTATATTTGAAAGTAACAATAACAAACAGTGATACCTAAATTAATCGATTCATTGAGGAGAAAGTTCATTTGAATAAAGTCAGCTTGGTTCATAGAGACATAGAGAATTAATGAAAGTTCTCGGTCCTTGGCTAGTGATAGTGGCAGCTGAAGAAAAGAGAGAGCTAAGTCCATTTTAGTGGGGACGTTAAAGGTCTGCAGTGACTTTAGCTCAAGAATAACTGATATTGGATCCTGTTCCAAGGAAACAGAGATATATCCCACAAGCCTGAGAGTCACAGCCTCCCCTTGGAGCATGGCTGGAATGGAATATGTTTCTGATATTACTCTGTGAAGGAAGTTTCTGAACAAGAAGAGTCAATATTAGTAGAGGTGTTATTTTACAGCTTTGAAAGATATTCTGCCTTTTAACTAAGTCAGACTGGTCTTCCTGTCAATTAATAGTAGAGAGCTCAATTTGTGCTAAGTATCATGCTAAGTGTTTTACATATCTTTTTTCATTTAAGCCTTGTGAACTTTGCAGGTGGGTATTTTAATTGTGTAAATAAGGAAACTGCAATTCGGTGAAAGTGATTCACCTAACCAAAGTAGTGAATGATCAACTTAGGTTTCAAACCCATTCCACAGCCTGCTATCTTAACCACTACCATACACTGTAGTTCCTCAAGAGACAGGATAAGACAAATATTCTAAGGTGCTATAACAGGTATGTGTCAGTAACTAAGCTGAGACTCATGCTAAATGGCCCTCCCAAGCTCTACTTACCTACCTCCAAGCCCATAAGGGCAATGACTTTCAGCTAGTTTTGGCTGGGATGATGTTTACAAAGTATATGAAAGAGAAAGGACAAAATAAGTGTCCTAATTTTTAGAATAATCATTCTTGAGTCTACATCTACACAGCCAAAGGGAAGTTGTTACTCAGTGTTTGGAACTGTGATCAAGGCCAAACTGGCAACATGTTTTAACTTTCAGGAACAAAATTGTCAACGTGAGCAAATCAGACTTGTACTACCTAGCATTGTTGGTGAAATGCATGCTATTTTCATGTCACTGAAAAAAAAATGAGTGGCTATTGTTTAGAGAAAAGGATCAATATCAATACTATGTGAAATGAATTTGTGAGATAGTTTTTGTGTTAAAAGATATTATCAAGGGATGAATAGTATCAAGAGCAAGAATTGGGACTGTCAAAAAAGGTTTAGGAAAGGTGTCTATTATAATGCACGAATTGATCATCTAGTCATTGATGGGACCCTGATGGAAATATTGAAAAAGTAAAACTTCTGCTTTGTTAAATTTCTTAATGCCTTGCAACTGTAAGAATGATGTCTGGGAATCCAATTTGGATGGAGAAGCTAACTTTCTGGAAGAATCCTTAACCACAAGCAAAATTTCTGAAATGTCAGTGCATTTTGAATGATGAATGGAAACAGGAAGGACTTGACATTTGTTTTGAACTTTCAAAGGAATTTCAACAAAACAAGGTGTTCTCAAGCAGCATAGTAACCAGGGTGGAAGGCGTCTTTTCTGGTATGACCAAAAAGCGAAAGTGCTAGAAACCTCAGAGGCAAACTTCAGCATGCCAGAGATTCCAAAATGGCTGCAGAATCCAACTACACATGAGGATAATGGATTTGTGCTATTCTGACAACAATGATGGTACTGTCCATGTAGAATTCAATTCTCAAAGGCAGGCAGTCAGGCTAATAGGATAGACATTCTAAAGTACTACTGGAATTATGTGACAGGCTTCTTCACCATGACAGTGCTGTGGCTGACAATTTTTACAATTTTAGTTGTGCTAAGGGCATTCAAAAATCCCTGTGGGTTCAGCTTTAATCTTGGCTCTTGGAACAATCTTAGTTTTGCACAGGAGAAATATTAGAAATTCAGGTTTACTCTGACTTTTTCTTCCCATAATTTTATTGGGGTTCCTGCTTAATTTCCTATAACTTCTTCTAGAATCCAAATCTCTTCTTTGGTTCCTCAATTGATAATCCATTTCCCCTGAGAGTCGGATTCTGATTTGCCTCTCTTCAGGCCTTTCTAATCCTTACTTTAATAATTTAATTCTATCTGCTCTTGGGACTCCTGAATTCCTTCTGCGTATTTCTTGCCTTGATCTCTACTATTGCCACTGCCAGGTCTCTGTGACACTTTGGTCACTTGCTTGAGTTTATTTAGGCCCTGCTCAGAGCTTAGGTAAGTCCACCTGGTCTGTCTGATCTTTAGATTCTTGCCATCTCTGATTTAGTCCATGGGCTTGGACAACATTTAATGGTTGTAACTATAAGAACACTAGTTAAAGAATTCAAATTATTTGAATGATATCACTCAACTTAATCTCCATAGTTATTAGTTAGAACAAACTCAAAGAGACTTTTGGCCATTTGTAGAATGTAAATCCATCCTCAAAAGATGAACATTAACCTTAGCTGAAGAAATCCAAAAGAACATATCGAAGACCCTAAAGAAAATACTCAAAAATAAGTTCGAATGACTTTGTTTTTAGCATCAATGGAATAGGTGTATAGTTTCCCCAGTGGACTTCTGTGAAGGGGATGACACACATTTAGATATATAAATTCTGATGGGCTTGTCACACAATCCCTCCTATTTGGTGGTTCTGTGAAACACAGTTTGATATCAGCTTTATTAAACCCCAATCTTGACCAGCTAGAAGAGTAGTGAGACCAGACACTATGTCCCCACTTTGCTTGTGTCTTCATTCATATTTATGCCAGCAGCAATCTTGCACTACAGATGAAGTTGGGCATAGAAGATAAACTTGAAGAGGCTATGGAGCCTGAGAAGCAGAAGAAATAGATAATGGGTTAAAGTTTAGGAATCTTGGAGCCCCCTGCCAGAATGCCCTAAATATTTTTTGCTTCTACTCTTGGTTTATACTAAAATTAACCTTTGAATCCCATTTTGAGCCCCAATTCATTTGTCTGAGTTCCTGATACTTTTCTAACTCTTGGTAGTCCTCTGCTCTAAAAGTTCTGAAATTTGTCTCTAGGTTCTCTCTCTTCTGGAACACAATAATTACCTTTCACAATTAATGCCACTGCCCTGAGAACCATGTAGCCTTCCCTGCTTCCTAGCCTGGCCCCTTTGTATAGAAATATTAACATAGATGGGTTTCTGATATTGTGGAACATACTACTGACAAACTTCCTTTAGGGCAAGACTGAAGCCCATGTTGCCTGTCCTCACCCCTGAACTGCCCATTCCAGATTTCTTTTCCCTCTTTCCTAGGCAGCCACTGAGGTACAAGCAAGCCATCTGGCCAAAGCAGTGAGGGTTAAGGTACAAATTGGAGCTGGAGCTCTTCTAATCTAGTATGACAGTTTGTACTGATCAGGTTAATGGGGATAATTTCTCTTTGGCTTGTACAGAGACATGAAAATCTAATCTGATTTTGCTATTAATTACTCTGTCCAATCATTATCATAATGTTTCACTGAATAGAGAAAATCTATTCACATTGCAGAAGCAGTGTAGCAACCAAAGCACCATAATAAAAAAAAGTATTGCTTTTTGTGTTCCGCAGGGAGGCTGTACTATCACTGTGAGCAGGACATGCACTTTGATATGTTCCTTACCAGCAGGAATGAGCTGTCTTGAGCTCCTCCCTCCTCCATTCTCTCAGGGGCACTACACACATTTGTGTGATGATTGGCAGAGAATAAGGAGGTACACTGTGGTTTGGGGAACCGAGTGAAACTAATGGGCACAAGAAGATTAAATAACTGAATCTTGAGTGAAAACAACATAATACTTTATCAAATAAGTGAAATAACTTGAGATGGCTCTTTTTCATTCTTTTATTAACAAGTATTTATTGAACAATTATTTTCTGTTAAGCTCTTTGCTGGGTACTAGGGATGTAGTGGTCAAACAAAACACAGATCCTGCCTTTGTGAAGTTTATAGTCCACATAGAGGATATATATCTATATCTATATTATATGTCACACAGAATGTTCAAATACAATTGTGAGAAATTTAAAATGAAAAAGTGAAAAAGCCAGAGTGCTCTAAGAACGTATGATAAAAAGACCGAGTGGAACCCAAAGAATGAGCCAGGTGTAAAGTGGAGTGAGGGAGGGGAAAAAACAGTATGTGTGAAAGTTACAAGGGGGCAATTAGATTTGAGGAACTTAAAGACATCCAGGGAGGAAAGGAGTTCAGAGAAAAGTAAAGCAACAAAGCGTTAGACTGGAGATCAAGGAAAGAGTTATATCTTTTTGGCTGTGGACAGGCTCTAGATGGGCTACATGTCCTTGGGTATTATGACAAGTAATGTTGGTCACATCCACAGGGCATTTGGACTTGACCCTAAGAGCAATGGGAAGTCATTGAAGTTTTCTAAGCTCAGTAGACCTTACGCTAGCAGATTTTTAGAAATTTCCCAATGGCCAACACACCAAACAGAGCCCTTGACCTATCTCAGAAACCTAGACTCAAGAAAAAAAGAAAGACACGTATGGATGGAGCGGATGAAGCATTTCCACTCTGTAGATCAACACAGAAGGCTAGGAAGAATTCATGAGAGGCTGAAAAGTAATTACACTTCTACTCTGGATCCACGTCTTAACCACAAGGAGTGTGTTCTGCAGGCTCTATTTCTTAATTGAGGGTAATTACAAGAAGTTAAAACTAGATTAGAGACAATTAGACCCTATACAAGAGGGAACTCTGTGGGTGGTTAAGAAGGGTGTAGGAAGAACCAGCTGGGAAAGTGTTTCCCACACTGCTTGGCATTCTTTGACTCAAGTTGTAGGAAGAGGCTTTTTTGGGGGAGGAGTCTACCAGTGTTCCCAGTGGAATGAGGTAAATACACACACACACACACACACACACACACACACACACTCATTCACATCACTGACAGCCAATAAAGATTACCTTTCATCAGGTCAAAGTTCTTCATAGGCCAGAAGCCCATAAATGGAAACAAAGAGGAAATAAAGTTTGGGGTTGCATTACAATTTAATTGAACATGTCTTAATGATCAAGTGGGTTTCATCCCAGGGACACAAAGGTGGTTCAACATATGCAAATCAATCAATGTAATACATCACATCAACAAGAGAAAGGACAAAACCCACATGATCATCTCAATAGATGCAGAAAAAGCATTTGATAAAATTCAACACCCATTTATGATAAAAACTCTCACCAAAGTGGGTATAGAGGGAACATATCTCAACATAATAAAAGCTATATATGACAAACCTACAGCCAGCATAGTACTCAATGGTGAAAAACTCAAAAGCTTCCCACTAAAATCTGGGACAAGACAAAGCTGCCCACTATCACCACTCCTATTCAACATAGTCTTGGAAGTCCTAGCCACAGCAATCAGGCAAGAGAGAGAAATAAAAGGGATCCAAATTGGGAAAGAAGAGGTAAAAGTGTCACTATATGCTGATGACATGATGCTATATATAGAAAACCCTAAAAGGTACACACAAAAACTATTAGAGCTGATTGAAAAATTCAGCAAGGTAGCAGGTTACAAGATTAATGTTCAAAAATCAGTTGCATTTCTTTACACTAATGATGAATCAACAGAAAAAGAAACTAAAGAAACACTCCCCTTTGAAATAGCACCCAAAGTAATAAAATACCTAGAAGTAAATCTAACCAAAGAGGTGAAAGACCTATACACAGAGAACAATAAAACACTGATTAAGGAAATTAAAGAAGACTTAAAAAATGGAAAGATATCCCATGATCCTGGATTGGAAGAATCAATATTGTTAAAATGTTCATACTGCCCAAGGCAATCTACAGATTTAATGCAATCCCTATCAAATTACCCAGGACATATTTCACAGAAGTAGAACAAATCATAATAGAATTTATATGGAACCACAAAAGACCTAGAACTGCCAAAGCATTACTGAAGAAAAAGAAAGAGGCTGGAGGAATAACTCTCCCAGACTTCAGACAATACTATAGAGCTACAGTCATCAAGACAGCATGGTATTGGTGCAAAAACAGACATATGGACCAATGGAACAGAATAGAGAGCCCAGAAATGAACCCACAAACTTTTAGTCAACTAATCTTCGACAAAGGAGGCAAGAATATACAATGGAATAAAGACAGTCTCTTCAGCAAATGGTGTTGGGAAAACTGTACAGCAGCATGTAAATCAATGAAGCTAGAACACTCCCTTATACCATACACAAAAATAAACTCAAATGGATCAAAGACTTAAACATAAGACAAGATACAATAAACCTCCTAGAAGGAAACATAGGCAAAACATTATCTGACATACATCTTTAAATGTTCTCCTAGGGCAGTCTACTCAAGCAATAGAAATAAAAGCAAGAATAAACAAATGGGACCTAATGAAACTTACAAGCTTCTGCACAGCAAAGGAAACCATAAGTAACACAAAAAGACAACCTATGGAATGGGAGAAAATTTTTGCAAACAAGGAAACCGACAAAGGGTTGATCTCCAGAATATATAAGCAGCTCCTACGACTTAAAAAGAAAAAAACAAACAACCCAATCCAAAAATGGGCAGAAGACCTAAACAAGCAATTCTCCAAGGAAGACATACAAATGATCAAAAGGCACATGAAAAAATGCTCAGTATCACTAATTATCAGAGAAATGCAAATCAAAACTACAATGCGGTATCACCTCTCACCAGTCAGAATGGCCATCATTCAAAAATCCACAAACAACAAATTGCTGGAGAAGCTGTGGAGAAAGGGGAACCCTCTTACATTGCTGGTGGGAATGCAGTTTGGTGCAGCCACTGTGGAGAACAGTATTGAGATTCCTCAAAAGACTAGGAATAGACTTACCATATGACCCAGGAATCCCACTCCTGGGCATATATCCAGAAGGAACCCTACTTCAGGATGACACCTCCACCCCAATGTTCATAGCAGCACTATTTACAATAGCCAACACATGGAAACAGCCTAAATGCCCATCGACAGATGATGGATAAAGAAGAAGTGGTATATTTATACAATGGAATACTATTCAGCCATAAAAACTGACACCATGATGCCATTTGCAGCAGCATGGATGTTGCTGGAGAATGTCATTCTAAGTGAAGTAAGCCAGAAAGAGAAAGAAAAATACCATATGAGATCGCTAATATATGGAATCAAAAACTAAACAAAACAAAAGATAAATACAAAACAGAAACAGACTCATAGACATAGAATACAAACTTATGGTTGCCAGGGGCAGGGGGATGGGAAGGGACAGACTGGGAGTTCGAAATTTGTAGACACTGACAAGCATATGTAGAATAGATAAACAAGATTATACTGTATAGCACAGGGAAATATGTACAAGATCTGGTGGTAACTCACAGCAAAAAAGAATGCGACAATGAATATATGTATGTTCATGTTAACTGAAAAATTGTGCTCTATACTGGAAATTGACACAACATTGTAAACTGACTATAACTCACTAAAAACAAATTCAATTGAAGATGTCTTATTTGAACTTATTTGTAGCCTATTTGAGCTATTTTTTTTATCCCACTTTGGATCTAGATTCTGTGGGAGAGAGATGGTGTGCATATGATCTTCCCTTTAAGGAGTTTCCAACTCTATTTGAGGATTCTGGTGTGGCTAGAGCATAAAGGAGGAGAAGGAGACTGGCGAGGGGTGAGCTCAATAGGTAGCCACAAGTCAGGCTGAGGAGTCTGACTCCATCCTGGGGGCACTGGAAAACCATGGAGAGTTATAAACATGGAGAGGATAGGGTTAAGATTTGGTTTTAGAAGATACATCTGGCCACTGTTCAGAGGGTGGTTGAGGGGGCATGGAAAGGAGCAAGGTTGGGAGGCTCAGTCAGAGCTGCCTGTGGAGGGAGCTGGGGGTGTCTATGACCAGGAGGAGGAAGCTGGGGAGGAGGGGCCAGTGTAGGTAGGAAAAAGTGACTTACTTTACTCTCTTCGTCCACCAAACATCCATTGCTTTGAGTAGTTATTGATTCATTCAATCAACAAATAATTATTTTGCATCTGTGCAGAGCAACATGATAGGGGACATTAAGAGGAATAAGGATGATGTTACTTCAGTCTTCAAAGGGCTTGATTAATTAACTGTTCAAGTGAGTGGAACAACAAAAGATGAGGTAAGTGTGCATGAACCATGAGAAGAGGCACAGTGAAGGGCCCCTAAGTTTGAACGGGTATGGTGACTATGCATGTATGTAGTCGTGTGTATGTGTGTGTGCATGTGTACACATAAGCACATTGGGCACATGCACATAATGAAATAAAAAGCCTTAGCACCAACATATATTTCTATAACAGAGAGAGAGAGAGAGAAAGAGACATGGACAGAGACAGAGACAGAGAGATACTTTTGTGACAAGCAAACTTGGGTCTTGAATTTTCCCCTAAAAGACACCTAAATATGGTAGAATAGCCGGACAGAGTCACATTTGTCTGGCAAGCTTAATTTTACCACGCAAGAATTAACCTGAAAGTCTCAAGGGCATTAGGCTGTAGGAACTGAGGGAAGGTCCCTCTTCTGCTGGTTATTTCCCTGGACGGAAGCAGTGGTCTGAGCCCCTAAATACTCAGCCTAGTGCTTGAGTTCCTTCAAAGAAGCCTAGGCTGCTCCAAGAAAAAAGATTCTCTGGGGATGGTGATGGCCATTAGGTTTCCTTAGTATATGCCCATTGACTCATGAGCCTCCTTACTGCATTTTTAACATCTTTGTTTCTCAGGCTGTACACAATGGGGTTGACCATGGGAGTGACCACAGTGTAGAGCAGGGAGAAGATCTTGTTCAGGGAAGCAGCCTGGGTTTCTGTGGGAATGGCATACACTGTTCCCAGTGTTCCATAGTACAGAGTTACCACTATGAGGTGGGAGGAGCAGGTGGAGAAGGCCTGTTGCTTTCCTGCAGTTGATGGAATCTTGAAGACAGCAGCAACAATGTGGATATAGGAGGCTACAGTGAGTAGGAAGGGCACCATGGTAATGAAGGAAGCCAGGATGAAAGTGGTTTTTTCTACTCTCAGTATCAGAACAGGCCAGCTTTATCACTGGGGCAAGATCACAGAAGAAGTGGTCAATCTTATAGGCTGCACAGAATGGCAACTGGAAAGTCATGGTGACAGTGACCACAGGGGTTAGGAAGCCACCCAGCCAAGACCCACCTGCAAGCAGGAAACGTGTGTGGAGTTTCATGAGGGATGAGTACTGGAGGGGGCTGCAGATGGCCAGGTAGCGGTCATAAGACATGGCTGCCAGTAGAAAACACTCAACTACTGCCATTGACCCGAAGAAGTAAAACTGGGCCACACAACCTACAAAAGAAATCACCTCGGGACCTGAGAGAAGGGTCTGCAGCATCTTAGGGGCAATGGAGGTAGTGTACCAGATCTCAAGGAAGGAGAAATTGGACAGAAAGAAGTACATAGGGGTTTGGAGGCTGTGGTCAAGGGAAATGAATGTAAGGATAAGAATATTCCCTAGCAAGGTCACTACATAGATTCCCAGAAATATCCCAAAAAGAAAAAAACTGTAACCCATGGAGACTCCCAAATCCCAGGAGGAGAAATTCTTTGATCATGGTCAGATTACCCATATCTGTGAGATTCATGCTTTAGACCTAGAGAAAGAAGAGAAATACAACCAGTTGGAAAAAGGGTTATGTTATCGGAGAAGGGCAACAGCACCAGAAATACCAAATAGTATAAAACTCAAAGGCCCTGTCTTTTCTCCTCTGGAACAAATTTTCTGTTTTGTTCTACTAGATGTATTTACCTAATAGTTATAGTAGAATCAGAAACTATGCCCTGGAGAGTTATAAAAGAGGGCATCTCCTTTTCTCTTTTCCATTCTTCCTTGACATAACTGGTGATGATTCTACCTTTGGGAGTCTCACAGTGGGAGGCAAACACCTCTTAATGGGGACATGGTGCAGAAGCTTCTCTAAACTTCTGAAACACAGCTTTTAAGACTTAATGGAAATGTTAGTCCAAAATTGTAAAATAACATTGAAATTCACATGACCCTAACTCCCACTGAACCCCTAAGTCAGGGTGGGTTTCACCAGGAATGTAATTGGAGGGAGGAGGGGAATTCAGAACTATTGATCTTAAAGTACCTGTAAGAAAAATAAGAGTTTCTGCCAGACTCTGGGGATGTGTAGCTGATTGCTTCCATGGCATCGAATTCCTATGGAAATTGGAGGGAAATGTATGTAAAGTTATTCACTCAAAATGTTAGAGAAAAATAATGTTCCATCCTTCATAAATGAAAATGACATTCCTGACTCACAAGCAGTAGGATGTGCATTTAGTTTTTCTTTTTCCAGCAGCAGGGATGGGTTAGCAGTGAGTCATAGATGCAACTCCCCTGTCCCCACAAGCCCCTCTACCCTAACCCTGGAGCTTAGAGGCATATTTTTGAAATGGCTGGCCGGTCTTAGTGCCTGGACTGTGTGATAAGATTAACAATTGGTCTATGTTGTGGCCTAAATTAGGGGTAAGTGTGAGGCCAGAATTAGGAGCTTAGTTCAGTTGGTGTTCTAGGTTGTGGCCAAGGAATAGAACAAAGACATCTTTGCTGCTTTGCTTTCGGTAGAGACAATGTGTCCCTAAAAGGTTACAGTTAAGTCATATTTTGTAAATAAAATTCTATTTTAAATCCACTCAGGGAACTGGCTATTCAGAGGACTCTTATTAAGAATGCTTCTGTGACATGAAAGAATTTCTACATAATTTACCCTTTGTACCAATATGGATTATTAATACACTGAGCTTGTGTTAAGGAAGATCCACCTGTAATAGGGGTATTCAGGATATTTAAGATGCCTAAGGTGGTACCGAATATAATTATAGTGTGTAAGGAAAATCAATCTGCAACTAGAGTTGTCCCTGGGGGTGAAAACTGCTTCCTAATTGGGGAATTAAACTGCAGTGTCCTATTACCTACGATTTTACCTTGTCTTCAGGGACTGGCAGCCAGCATTCAGAATCAAAATTAGCATCATTAGATTTTTATTTTTCAATCCCAAGTCTCATTAATTAATAATGAATAAAGTTGATTTTCCCTTTTGGTTTACAGGCATGCTCCTTGGTGCCTCCAAGTTTAAGGGTGCATCAGCCCCCCTAAATCCTCTTTCATCTTCTCTTTTCTTGCAGTGAAGATAGATTAATGTCATCACAAAAGAAAGGTTTCAGCTCAGAATTCTATTCACTCTTTCAATCAGTAGTTTATTTACTCAGCACATATTTTTGGACACCTACTATGTGTCATGTATTGGGCTAGGTAGGCATTGGAGATAAAATTAAGAAGAGGAAATTCATGGTCTCAGTGTTCCCAGAGCTTACATCCTAGAAGCAGGGGTGATCTTTAAAATAACTGTAACACTACTATTGCGATCAATGCTATGAGGGAGAAATACAGGGTCCTAATACAAAAATAATATATCTGGAGAGGTGACCTCATTTTGGTAAGATGGTTAGCAAAGATCTCTCTGAAGAGGAAGTCATATTTAAGCTAAGATTTGATGGATATGGAGTAGTCAGCTATAAGAACAGTCAGAGGGGAGGTATTACAGGTAAGGAGGCAGCATGTGCAAAGGCCCTGAGTGAGATAAGTACTTGAATACTGGAAGAATTAAAACAAACAAGCAAACAGCAAAAACAACAACTGTGGCCGGAGGGCAACAGGTAATGCAGGTGAGGGAAAGAGTGATAGGAGTTGAGTTTGTAGAATGCATGATGTGATTTACATTTTGAAAAGCTCCCTCAGGCTTCTACGTGGAGGGTGCAAGGAGTTAAAAGGAAAGTGAGAAAACTGATGAGGAAACTAATATAGTAATCCAGATAAGAGACAGTAGCTAGGATCAAGTTGGGCTGGACTGGAGTAAGGTGGATTAATTTTAAGGCTTTTTGCATAGTAGAATTGATACATATTTTTGTTCTTTTCTGCATGCATATTAAACTTTAATAAAAAGATTATTCTAATGAAATGACGTGGATTGCATAAAAAGAGGGTGGCCTAAGCAACTGCATGGATGATCATGTCTATTCCTGAGATGGGTGGACTAAGTAGGTAATTTAGTTTGAGGAGAATTTTCTCCCTTTCTTCCTTCCT